>NC_141616.1:10146239-10286239 GCF_047967505.1 Dipteris shenzhenensis
TAAAAGTTTGTACACGCCTTCAACCTAGGTCGTATTGACTTGCATACAAAGTGGTGCACCCATCCCATAAGTACTTGTTCGGATAACACACCTCCAAACGTATTTTTATGACGATTGTGCATAACACTAGGAACAAAATGGTGTATAATGTGCGATCGACTATGCAAAGCATATCCAATGGACACAAGACTTTGCACATTCCTCAACCTAGGCAGTATTGACTTGTGTGCAAAGTGGCATCCCCATCCGATAAGTACTTGTTTGAAAAATACACCTAGGATCGTGTTTTTTGACGGTTGTACATGACACCAAGGCAAAAAACGGTATTTAATACTCAATCTACCATGAAAAGCATATCCGATGGGCACAATACTTTGCACGTGCCTCAAAAGCGGAGGTATGGTGTTCCATGCAAAGTGGAATGCCCATTCAATAAGTACTTGGTATGATAATACACCTAAGAGCGTGTTCTTTGATGGATGTGCATAACACTAGGGGAAAAATAGTGTATAATGTGTGATCCCCCATGCAAAGTATAACCGATAGACACAATACTATGCATGCACATCAACCTAGTTGAAATTGACTTTCTTCCAAGTGGCTCCCCCATCTGACAAGTACTTTTTAGAATATCACACCTAGGACCATGTTTTTTATTGGTTGTTGTCCATGACACTAAGGCAAAAATGTTGTTTTATGCTTAATCGATAATGCAATGCATATCCGATCATCACAATACTTTGCACACATCTCAACCTAGGTATTATTGACTTACATGCAAAGTGGCATGCCCATCCCATAAGTACTTAGTCGAATAACACATCTAGGACCGCATTTTTTGACGGTTGTGCATGACACTAAGGCCAAAACAGTGTTTAATGCTTGTTCGACAATGCAAAGCATATCCGATGGGCACAATACTTTGCATGAGTCTCAACAATTATGGTATTGCATTGCATGCAAAGTGGTACACTCATCTAATAAGCAGTTGGTCGGATAACACACCTAAAAGCGTATTTTTTTATGGTTGTGCATGACATTGAGGCACAAACGGAGTTTAATACGTGATATACCATGCAAAGTACATCCGATGGGCACAATACTTTGTAACCACCTCAACCTAGGTGTTATTGAGTTGCATGAAAATTGGCATGTCGGTTAGATAAGTACTTGATCCAATAACACACCTAGGACCGTGTTTTTTTACAAATGTGCTTGACACTAAGGCAAAAACGGTGTGTTATGCTTGATCGACAATGCAAATCATATCTGATGGGCACAATACTTTGCACACACGTTCAAATAGGTGGAATTGACTTACATGCAAAGTGGTACGCCCATCCCATAAGTGCTTGATCAGATAACATACATAGCAGTGTATTTTTTTACGGATGTGCATGACACTAGAGCAAAAATAGTATTTAATGCTCAATCGACCATGCAAAGGATATCCGATGGGCACAACACTTTTCCTACACTGCAACCTAGGTGGTATTGAAATGTTCTCAAAGAGGCACACCCATCCGCCGATAAGTACTTGGTCAGATAACACTCCTAAGGGTGTGTTTTTTTGCGAATGTGCATATCACTTGGGAAAAAATGGTGTATAATGCGTGATCGACCATGCAAAGCATATTCGATGGTGTTTTTCCCCTAGTGATATGGACATCCGCAAAAAAACATGCCCTTAGGTGTGTTATCTGACCAAGTACTTATCGGATCACTGTGCCGCTTTGAGAACATTTCAATACCACCTAGTTTGAGGCGTAGGAAAAGTGTTGTGTCCATCGGATATCCTTTGCATAGTCGATCGAGCATTAAATACTATTTTTGCTCTAATGTCATGCACATGCATAAGAAAACACGCTACTAGGTATGTTATCCGATCAAGCACTTATGGGATGGGTATGCCACTTTGCATGTAAGTTAATTCCACCTAGTTGAAGGTGTGTGCAAAGTATTGTGCCCATCGGATATGCTTTGCATTGTCGATCAAGCATAAAACACCGTTTTTGCCTTAGTGTCATGCACAACCATGAAAAAACACGGTCCTAGGTGTGTTAATCAAACAAGTACTTATCGGATGGGGGCTCCAATAACTCTCCTATTGATGGCAAACTGCAACTGAAACTTCCAAAGAATGAGGTTACAGAAGACCCTGAGCCACTGAGGAGACTAGGTAATTCTGCTGGTGATGCTGATAGTGATGAAGGGAAGCATATCACGAATTCAACTTTAAAATCTGTGAGGGGACATGGTGTAGACAATAGTGTCATGCACAACCATATAAAAACACGGCCCTAGGTGTGTTATTCAAACAAGTACTTATCAGATGGGGGATCTGCTTTGCACGCAAGTCCATTTCAACTACGTTGAGGTGCGTGCAAAGTATTGTCACCATCGCATATGCTTTGCATGGTCGATCACACATTATACACTGTTTTTTTCCTAGTGATATACACATCCGCAAAAAAACACACCCTTAGGTGTGTTATCTGACCAAGTACTTATCGGATGGGTGTGCCTCTTTAAGAACATCTCAATACCACCTAGGTTGAGGCGTAGGAAAAGTATTGTGCCCATCGGATATCCTTTGCATGGTCAATCGAGCATTAAATACTATTTTTGCTCTAGTGTCATGCACATCCGTAAAAAAACATGCTGCTAGGTATGTTATGTGATCAAGCACTTATGGGATGGGCGTGCCACTTTGCATGTAAGTCAATTCCCCCTAGTTGAAGGTGTGTGCAAAGTATTGTGCCCATCGGATATGCTTTGCATTGTCGATCAAGCATAAAACACCGTTTTTGCCTTAGTGTCATGCACAAACATGAAAAAACACGGTCCTAGGTGTGTTAATCAAACAAGTACTTATCGGATGGGGGCTCTACTTTGTATGCAAGTCCTTTTCAACTAGATTGAGGTGCGTGCAAAGTATTGTCACCATCAGATATGCTTTGCATGGCCGATCATGCATTATACACCGATTTTCCCCTAGTCATATGCACATCCGCAAAAAAACATGCCCTTAGGTGTGTTATTTGACCAAGTACTTATCAGATGGGTGTGCCTCTTTTAGAACATTTTAATACCACCGTTTTGCCCCTAGTCATATGCACATCCGCAAAAAAACACGCCCTTAAGTGTGTTATCTGACCAAGTACTTATCGGATGGGTGTGCCTCTTTGAGAACATTTCAATACCACCTAGGTTGAGGCATAGGAAAAGTGTTGTGCCCATCGGATATCCTTTGCATGGTCGATCGAGCATTAAGTATACTATTTTTGCTCTAGCGTCATGCACATCCGAAAAAAACACACTGCTAGGTATGTTATCTGATCAAGCACTTATGGAATGGGCGTGCCACTTTGCATGTAAGTCAATTCCACCTAGTTGAAGGTGTGTGCAAATTATTGTGCCCATCGGATATGCTTTGCATTGTCGATCAAGCATAAAACACCATTTTTGCCTCAGTGTCATGCACAACCATAAGAAAACACGGTCCTAGGTGTGTTAATCAAACAAGTACTTATTGAATGGGGGCTCCACTCTGCACGCAAGTCCGTTTCAACTAGGTTGAGATGCGTGCAAAGTATTGTCACCATCGGATATGCTCTGCATGGTCGATTACGCATTATACAACATTTTTTCGGTAGTGATATGCACATCCACAAAAAAACACGCCCTTAGTATGTTATCTGACCAAGTACTTATCGGATGGGTGTGTCTCTTTGAGAACATTTCAATACCACCTAGGTTAAGGCATAGGAAAAGTATTGTGCCCATCGGATATGCTTTGCATGGTCGATCGAGCATTAAATACCATTTTTGCCTTAGTGTCATGCACATCCGTAAAAAAACATGCTACTAGGTGTGTTATCCGATCAAGTACTTGTGCGATGGGAATGCCACTTTGCATGTAATTCAATACCACCTAGTTGAATGTGTGTGCAAAGTATTGTGCCCATCGAATATGCTTTGCATTGTGGATCAAGCATAAAACACCTTTTTTGCCTTAGTGTCATGCACAACCATATAAAAACACGGTCCTAGGTGTGTTATTCAAACAAGTACGTATCGGCAGATGGGGGCTCCACTTTGCACGCAAGTCTATTTCAACTACGTTGAGGTGCGTGCAAAGTATTGTCACCATCGGATATGCTTTGCATGGCCGATCACGCATTATACATGGTGTTTTATGCTTGATCCACAATGCAAAGCATATCTGATGGGCACAATACTTTGCACACACCTTCAAATAGGTGGAATTGATTTACATGCAAAGTGGCATTCCCATCGCATAAGTACTTGATCGGATAACACACCTAGCAGCGTGTTTTTTTACGGATGTGCATGACACTAAGGCAAAAATTGTATTTAATGCTCGATCGACCATGCAAAGCATATCCGATGGGCACAATAATTTTCCTACACCTTAACCTAGGTGGTATTGAAATGTTCTCAAAGAGGCACACCCATCCGATAAGTGCTTGGTCAGATAACATACCTAAGGGCGTGTTTTTTTGCGGATGTGCATATCACTACGGAAAAAACATTGTATAATGCATAATCGACCATGTAGAGCATATCCGATGGTGACAATACTTTGCACGCATCTCAACCTAGTTGAAACGGACTTGCGTGCAAAGTGGAGCCCCCATCTGATAAGTACTTGTTTGATTAACACACTTAGGACCGTGTTTTTTCATGGTTGTGCATGACACTAAGCCAAAAACGGTGTTTTGTGCTTGATCGACAATGCAAAGCATATCCGATGGGCACAATACTTTGTACATACCTTCAACTATGTGGAATTGACTTACATGCAAAGTGGCACGCCCATCCCACAAGTGCTTGATCGGATTTAACATACCTAGAACCTTTTTTTATATGGATGTGCATGACACTAGAGCAAAAATAGTATTTAATGCTTGATCGACCATGCAAATGATATCCAATGGGCACAACACTTTTCCTATGCCTCAACCTAGGTGGTATTGAAATGTTCTCAAAGAGGCACACCCATCCGATATGTACTTGGTCAGATAACACACCTAAGGGCGTGTTTTTTTCAGATGTGCATATCACTAGGGGAAAAATGATGTATAATGCGTGATCAGCCATGCAAAGCATATTCGATGGTCACAATACTTTGCACGCACCTCAATCTAGTTGAAAGATACTTGTGTGCAAAGTGGAGCCCCCATCTGATAAGTACTTGGGGTGGTAGCAAGCTAAGGGTGTCCACCTCCGGACCACTTTCGGGTGAGTGTGACACCCGCTCTAGTGAAAATACAAAGGTTTTGCTTCAATTTGCAATACCTCGATCGAGGTATTATCTCCAATGAAAATCACACACGAGGACAACCGAGCCAAGCCGATACCTCGATCAAGGTGCTGGGCTTTTTTCACCGAACCGAGCCTATACCTCGATCGAGGTCTGTTGGCATGCCACTTATACATGCCACCTATACCTCATTCGAGGTATCGTGGCAATCCAGCTATACCTCGATCGAGGTAGTGTGGCATGTCCAACTATACCTCGATCGAGGTATGTGCCATCCGACAGGGCAGCTGACATACCTCGATTGAGATATATTGGACTGATGACTTGGCCGCCTATTGAATACGTCAATCGAGACATGTGGCATCCGGCTGCTGCTGACATACCTCGATCGACGTATCGTGGCAGGTCAATACCTCAATCGAGGTACATGTACCGATGTGTATGGGCATGTCAAAATACCTCGATCGAGGTATCGTGGCATGTCTATACCTCGATCGAGGTATGATGGAGCGATATGTATGTTGCATGTGAAATACCTCGATCGAGGTAGGGAAACCCTAAATTTTCTTATAAAAGGAGAGTGACCCCCCTCATTCTTCATACCTTGATCGAGCTCCTCCTCATCGACCGATTTCAAATTTGCGGGAGGTCGACGGAATTGCGGCAGCGACAGAGAGCGACTGACGGACGACGGAGATGGATGGAGCGGGAGAGTCCAGGTAAGGTTTTTTTTATGTAGCATTTTTTTTTGCTAAAATTTATTTAAATTTTAGTTTATAGGAATAATTATAAAATATTTCTAAATTTCAAATGCATTTTAAAGGTTTTTTTTTAAAATTACGACATTTTTTATTTAAAATGTAAAAATGTAAAAATTTTGTTTTTTAAAATCATCTTTTAAAAAAAAGAGATTAAAGTTATTTTTTAAATTAGAGCTATTTTTATTTAAATAAAAAAACGTTTAAATTTTAGTTTATAGGAATAATTATAAAATATTTCTAAATTTGAAATGCATTTTAAAGTTTTTTAAAATTATTTTTGGAATTACGTAATTTTTTATTTAAAATGTGAAAATGTAAATATTTTGTTTTTAAAATCATCTTTAAAAAAAAAGAGATTAAAGTTATTTTTTAAATTAGTGCTATTTTTATTTAAATAAAGAAACATTTAAATTTTAGTTTATAGGAATAATTATAAAATATTTCTAAATTTGAAATGCATTTTAAAGTTTTTTTAAATTATTTTTGGAATTATGTAATTTTTTATTTATAATGTGAAAATGTATATATTTTGTTTTTTGAAATCATCTTTAAAAAAAAAAAGATTAAAGATATTTTTTAAAATAGTGTTATTTTTATTTAAATAAAAAAAATTTTGAATTTTATTTTTAAAAATGATCTTTAAAAAAAAAGAAAATAAAAGTTTAAGGTAGCTTTTATGTTATGTAAGTTATTTAAGTTAGTGAAGTTTTTATTTAAATGTCAAAAAGTATATAATTTGTTTTTTAAAATCATCTATTAAAAAAAATTTATAACTGAAGTTTATAAATTACTGAAGTTTTGAATTAAATATAACGTTTAAATTTTGTTTTTAGAAATCATGTATTAAGAAAAAGAAAATAAGAGTTTAAAGTAGCTTTTATATTATTTTAGTTTATAGGAATATGTAATCTAATTATAAAATATTTCAAAATTTCAAATGCATTTTAAAGTTTTTTTAAATAATTTTTTTTAATTACATAATTTTTTATTTAAAATGTGAATATGTATATATTTTGTTTTCTAAATTCATCTATTTAAAAAAAGAGAGATTAAAGTAGGTTTTATGTTATTTTTGAAATTGGTGCTATTTTTATTTAAATAAAAAAACGTTTAAATTTTAGTCTTCAAAATCATCTTTTAAAAAAAAAGAAAATAAGAGTTTAAGGTAGCGGTGTGCGTTTATCAATCTTTATGTGGAATATTATAGATTATATAGTTGGTTAAGAGTTGTTTCATAATTTAGGTAGAGTAAGTAGGCTGTATAAAACACCACATGGGCATTATCCCTAAAACACCACACCACATGGGCAAAGACCCCAACACTGGAGTGGTTAGGTGCATAAGCGTATGGCTAATTGGATATTCTAAATGCATCAGCGCATGGAAAACACATACGTAAATGATTGTCCAAAGGTCTCCTCTCTCCCCAAGCATGGGAACCAAGTGATGATCTATAGGAATGGCCACTAGTTGAGGTGGATTGCCCAACCAAAATAGATAATATTGAAAAGGCCTAATTATTTTCTCAAAGTTCTCGCTTTAAAAGGTCTGTAGTGTCAGCCCGCTCTCTTTTTTAATGTGTAGTCCGAGAAATACTAGATGCGCCTTACTTGTGTATCGTTCAAAGTAATGTATTAAATATCCTTCTATCTCCTCCATATCTATTGGAAACCCAAGGCAGTAAAGCATTCAAAGAAGGTCTTATTAACCAAACCTCTCCACTATCTGTCCTTAGTATAAGGGCCATAAGTGGACAATGTGGTCCTTACACCACATGAGGAAAAGTTTCCAAAGAGCGAGAAAGGCATTAAAAAAAATACAATTCTCCTTATTTTGGAAAATAAGTTAATCAAGTATAATAATACTTGCCCCAACCATGTGTATTATCTTGGGGAATAAAATATAGAGATTCTCCTCAATACCATCTCTTAAACCTACAGTCTTGTCGGAATCTGTATAGTTATCAAACACAGATCATAATGAGTCTTCTTACTAGGGTCCTCAAAGTACTGATAAATGCAAAGAAATACAAGGGTTACCAAGAGTGTGTTGCATGTGTGTGTATGTGTGTGTGTGTGTGTGTGTGTTGTGTGTGTGTGTGTGTGAGAGAGAGAGAGAGAGAGAGAGAGAGAGAGATTCCACACAAAAAAAAAGTGTGTGTGTGCTTAGATTAAAAAGTCCCATCAATAATTGAGCCATACAGTTAATTCCATCAATTGGATAAAAAGTAAAAAAAGGGAAACATATAAGGAAAAAATATTTGAGACATCTAAGTTTAAAAATGCAACAACTAGAGTTTGAAAAAATTTTAATCAAAATTAAGAATTTTTAATAATATTGAGTTTGATAAACATAATATTGAGCCACACACTTGGCCCATCTACCGGTAGGTGCATAGGATGATCCCAACGACATCCTACCTCATCAAGGAGTACGTACAAATAGTTTTCATTATGTAAATAGATTATAAGTCATATTGAATAGAATATTATTTTTATTACCCAAATAGAATATTAATTTCCATGTGTTTTTTTTGTGCATGCACTAGCCAGCGCACAAGTTCTGGCACCACTATTCATATGCAGATAGAGATTCTGAGAGCTGAGATGAGGGCACTGCAGGATGCTAGGGCACCCCCTCACTTGGTTGCAAGTTTAGATTCAGTTATTGAGGCTCTGGGTCGATTGGACACAGTTGAGGATGTTGTGGGCTGAGGCAGAGATCACTGGTCATGGCTTGGATTGGAGAGCCATTCGACAATTGTTTGAGCATGAGTCACATCACAGGTAGGCCTTAGAGGATATGTTTTGGGATGGTCACACTGAGGCGATGCGACCATAATCAGGGCTGCCCTTGCATATTTTATGTTGAAGGCACCCCATCATAGCAGCATACATTTATCCGAGATATCTGGCTGCGAATGGTGGTCGATTGCCTCACAACCGTCAGATAGCCAGGTCATTTGCCATGCAGCTATACGCTAAGTTTGTGCTTGGTCATCGGGTAGACTACCTTAGTACCCGTCCAGCAGGAGTGGGACATGGTAGGATGGGGCGTCAAGAGCATCAGACTACTGCAGGTGTTCGGCATCGACGCGAGGCAACAGAGTTGCACACCATCCCTGCACCGGCATTGCGAGCTATTGGAGGACGGATTAGGGGGGATGTTCATTCAGTGGCATCATCCTTGCAGCACATGGTCTCTGCCCTATCAAGATCACTTTCGATTCCACCTCCCCCACCTCGATCATCGATGGAGCCTCCCACATCTACACCACCTCCCACATCTACACCGCCTCAGCACGAGTTGGAGACTCGAGACGCACGGATTGCAGAGTTGGAGGCATTGTTGGCCGAGTCTAGGGACGATGTTAGTTATTCTGATTATTTTAGTTTATTTTTTTGTAGTGTGTTCTGAACTGAAGTTTTTTGGTTAATTCTCACCATGTACGCGACATGTTTGCATTGTAGGCACATCTATTGCGACAGGATATGGAGTCTTATGTACGACTGTTGGAGGCAGATTTGGAGGAGCAGAGGATTCGGACACGCATAGCATACCATCGTGCAGAGCACTATATTTTGTAGTTGAGACATATTAGTCGTGATCCATCTCGCCATAGGATCGACCCTAGCATGGCCCTATACCCTACTCCTCCTGTAGATGTGCCAACTAGGACACCCATAGATGCAACAATCATAGCCAGGCTTCCTACTGCCACTTGCATCCTTTGCCATGAGGAGTTTGACACTGTAGGGTGGTTTGGACTAGGGTGCGGCCACATCGCACATCTCCATTGCATGACCCGCCACATGGTGGCACGATCAATGTGCCCTGTATGCTTTGCTGACATTGATGTGGCCACATACAGAGGACTAGGAATGGATGATCTGTATCCTGGTCATCGTCAAGCCATTGATCCATTCGCCTGCGTGGTCTTGACAGAGCACTACAGGGAGGAGGCACAGAGAGCTTTGCTAATGTAGGAGGGTGCTAATACATCTGTGGTTGCAGCGTGTGTTCCACGACGCTTCTCATATGGTGATTTCATGCCAGGTGATGAGGCACGAGTAGAGGAGGCACACCGTATTGAGCAAGAGGCAGAGCTGCAGACATCATTGCAGCAATGGGTGGAGCAGCAGCTTGGGCGGGCATCTTCTACATGTAGAGACGATTACTCACGTTGGATTTGAGGCACGAGTATTCGCAGATGCACGACTATGGGAGCTGAGATGCGCATACATAGAGGAGGCAAGGGAGGCAGAGATGGTAGCGGTGGCTCGTGCAGCATGCCCTCCTCTTCATCAGGATGAGGCTGGCCCATCTCATGCAAGAGATGAGGCTGGCCCATCTGATCCGGCTTTGCCTGAGGGCACACAACAGATGGTTGGGCAGTGGGTCATACAGGAGCCACGTCAGAGGATGACTAGAGGATCATATGTGGAGTTATCAAATTTTGATTCAGGATGATTGTTTAGGCTTCACACATTTCTTGTTAGGGATGCACTTCTGCACGATGATGATGATGATGTACACATTCATTTTGGTACTTTCATGATATTGTTCTTACTTTTATGATGTATGAGCATTTTTGTACTTTCATGATGTTCTTCACACTTTGTTTATCTCAGTTTATAGTTTGTTCAAATCTAACATAAATATTTAAAATTAGGAGTATGATTTTGAATTTCGAATATCTCAATTCACACATCTAATACATAAGGTATTTAAAAAAGAATGCCATGTGAAGTAATTGTAAACATTAAGCATTGAAAAAGTGTTCAAGTATAAGGTCTCTCTCTCTCTCTCTCTCTCTCTCTCTCTCTCTCTCTCTCTTTCTCGTGCTATGAACTTTATCATTTTGAATATCATATTGAATTTTGTATATATCAATGCTTGCAATTATTACACTAAACCTAAGAGCCGTGCGAAGTTTCATCCCCATGTGCGTATTTAAAATTAAGAGTATGATTTTGAATTTTAGATATCTCAATTCACACATCTAATACATAATGTATTTTAAAAATAATGCCGTGTGTCGTAATTATAAACATTAAGCATTGAAAAGGTGCTTGCAAAAATGTATGCATTATACCTTCCACGTGGTGCATACCAAATCAGTTGGAGACCAAATCTTGCATGGATGTATGTCTAAGGTAGCCTAAGAGCCGTGTGAAGTTTCATCCCCAACAGGGTTTAGGGTTTAGGGTTTAGGGTTTAGTCATGCTAGTAGGGATTGTAAAAATGTACGCAGTATACCTTCCACGTGGCGCATACCAAATCAGTTGGACACCAAATCTTGCATGGATGTATGTCTAGGGTAGCCTATGAGCCGTGTGAAGTTTCATCCCCAATAGGGTTTAGGGTTTAGGGTTTAGGGTTTAGTCATGCTAGTAGGGATTGTAAAAATGTACGCATTATACCTTCCACGTGGCGCATACCAAATTAGTTGGACACCAAATCTTGTGTGGATGTATGTCTAGGGTAGCCTAAGAGCCGTGTGAAGTTTCATCCCCAACAGGGTTTAGGGTTTAGTCGTGCTAGTAGGGATTGTAAAAATGTATGCATTATACCTTCCATGTGGCGCATACCAAATCAGTTGGACACCAAATCTTGCGTGGATGTACATCTAGGGTAGCCTAAGAGCCGTGTGAAGTTTCATCCCCAACAGGGTTTAGGGTTTAGGGTTTAGGGTTTAGTCGTGCTAGTAGGGATTGTAAAAATGTACGCATTATACCTTCCACGTGGCGCATACCAAATGAGTTGGACATCAAATCTTGCGTGGATGTACGTCTAGGGTAGCCTAAGAGCCATGTGAAGTTTCATCCCCAATAGGGTTTAGGGTTTAGGGTTTAGTTGTGCTAGTAGGGATTGTAAAAATGTACGCATTATACCTTCCACGTGGCGCATACCAAATTAGTTGGACACGAAATCTTGCATGGATGTATGTCTAGGGTAGCCTAAGAGCCGTGTGAAGTTTCATCCCCAACAGGGTTTAGGGTTTAGGGTTTAGTCGTGCTAGTAGGGATTGTAAAAATGTACGCATTATACCTTCCACATGGCGCATACCAAATCAGTTGGACACCAAATCTTGCGTGGATGTACATCTAGGGTAGTCTAAGAGCCGTGTGAAGTTTTATCCCCAACAGATAAGTCCACGTGCATATTTCATTAGTACGTGCACCATTTTTCATACGTAATTGTGCTAGTAGGGATTGTAAAAATGTACGCATTATACCTTCCACGTGGCGCATACCAAATCAGTTGGACACCCAATCTTGCGTGGATTACATCTACAGTAGCCTAAGAGCCGTGCAAAGTTTAATCTCCAACAGATAAGTCCACATGCATATTTCATTAGTATGTGTGCCATTTTTGATACGTAGTCGTGCTAGTAGGGATTGTAAAAATGTACGCATTATACCTTCCACGTGGCGTATACCAAATCAGTTCGAGACCAAGTCTTGCGTGGATGTATGTCTAGGTGGCCTAAGAGTCGTGCAAATTTTCATCCCCAAGAGATAAGTCCACACGCGTATTTCATTAGTACGTGCGCCATAGCTTTGCCGCAGTCGTGCTAGTAGGGATTGTAAAAATGTATGCATTGTACCTTCCACGTGGTGCATACCAAATCAGTTCGAGACCAAATCTTGCATGGATGTACGTCTAGGGTAGTCTAAGAGCCGTGTGAAGTTTCATCCCCAACAGATAAGTCCACGTGCGTATTTCATTAGTACGTGCGCCATTTTTCATACATAGTCCTGCTAGTAGGGATTGTAAAAATGTACGCATTAGACCTTCCATGTGGCACATACCAAATCAATTGGACACCAAATCTTGCATGGATGTACGTCTATGGTAGCCTAAGAGCTGTGCAAAGTTTAATCTCCAACAGATAAGCCCACATGCATATTTCGTTAGTACGTGCGCCATTTTTCATACGTAGTCGTGCTAGTAGGGATTCTAAAAATGTACGCATTGTACCTTCCACGTGGCACATACCAAATCAGTTCGAGACCAAATCTTGCATGGATTTATGTCTAGGGTAGTCTAAGAGCCGTGTGAAGTTTCATCCCCAATAGATAAGTCCATGTGTGTATTTCATTAGTACGTGCGCCATTTTTCATACGTAGTCGTGCTAGTAGGGATTGTAAAAATGTACGCATTATACCTTCCACGTGGCACATACCAAATCAGTTGGACACCAAATCTTGTGTGGATGTACGTCTATGGTAGCCTAAGACCTGTGCAAAGTTTAATCTCCAACAGATAAGTCCACATGCATATTTCATTAGTACGTGTGCCATTTTTCACACGTAGTCGTGCTAGTAGGGATTGTAAAAATGTATGCATTATACCTTCCATGTGGCGCATACCAAATCAGTTCGAGACCAAATCTTGCATGGATGTATGTCTAGGGTGGCCTAAGAGTCGTGCGAAGTTTCATTCCCAACAGATAAGTCCACACACGTATTTCATTAGTATGTGCGCCATAGCTTTGCCGCACTCGTGCTAGTAGGGATTGTAAAAATGTACGCATTGTACCTTCCGCGCATACCAAATCAGTTGAGACCAAATCTCGCATGGATGTATCTCTACGTGGCCTAAGAGTCGTGCAAAGTTTCATCCCCAACAGATAAGTCCACACGCGTATTTCATTAGTACGTGCGCCATAGCATTGCCGCAGTCGTGCTAGTAGGGATTGTAAAAATGTACGCATTGTACCTTCGACATGGCGCATACCAAATCATTTGGAGACCAAATCTTGCATGGATGTACGTCTAGGGTAGTCTAAGAGCCGTGTGAAGTTTCATCCCCAACAGATAAGTCCACGTGCATATTTCATTAGTACGTGCACCATTTTTCATACGTAGTCGTGCTAGTAGGGATTGTAAAAATGTACGCATTATACCTTCCACGTGGCGCATACCAAATCAGTTGGACACCAAATCTTGCGTGGATGTACGTCTACAGTAGCCTAAGAGCTGTGCAAAGTTTAATCTCCAACAGATAAGTCCACATGCATATTTCATTAGTACGTGTGCCATTTTTCATACGTAGTCGTACTAGTAGGGATTGTAAAAATGTACGTATTGTACCTTCCACGTGGCACATACCAAATCAGTTCGAGACCAAATCTTGTGTGGATGTACGTCTAGGGTAGTCTAAGAGCCGTGTGAAGTTTCATCCCCAACAGATAAGTCCACATGCATATTTCATTAGTACGTGCGCCATTTTTCATACATAGTCGTGCTAGTAGGGATTGTAAAAATGTACGCATTATACCTTCCACATGGCGCACACCAAATCAGTTGGACACCAAATCTTGCATGGATGTACGTCTAGAGTAGCCTAAGAGCCGTGCAAAGTTTAATCTCCAACAGATAAGTCCACATGCATATTTGATTAGTACGTGCACCATTTTTCACACGTAGTCGTGCTAGTAGGGATTGTAAAACTGTACGCATTATACCTTCCACGTGGCGCATACCAAATCAGTTCGAGACCAAATCCTACGTGGATGTATGTCTAGGGTGGCCTAAGAGTCGTGCAAAGTTTTATTCCCAACAGATAAGTCCACACATGTATTTTGTTAGTACGTGTGCCATAGCTTTGCCACAGTCGTACTAGTAGGGATTGTAAAAATGTATGCATTGTACCTTCCACGTGGTGCATACCAAATCAGTTCAGACCAAATCTCGCGTGGATGTATGTCTAGGGTGGCCAAAGAGTCGTGCAAAGTTTCATCCCCAATAGATAAGTCCACAAACGTATTTCGTTAGTATGTGCGCCATAGCATTGCCGAAGTTGTGCTAGTAGGGATTGTAAAAATGTATGCATTATACCTTCCACGTGGCACATACCAAATTAGTTGGAGACCAAATCTTGCGTGGATGTATGTCTAGGGTGACCTAAGAGTCGTGCAAAGTTTCATCCCCAACAGAATTGTCCACATGCGTATTTCGTTAGTACGTGCACCATTTTTCATACGTAGTCGTGCTAGTAGGGACCAACAGATAAGTCCACACGCGTATTTTGTTAGTACGTGCACGAATTTTCTTAGTCACGTTTTTAAAATGTCCTAAAGCACAAAACAAATTACAACATTACTACTAATAAACAATTTTTTGTTTTACAAACACAACAAATCCCATTGAGAAGACATCGGACATCATGTATAAAATAGAATCTAATATAATGATGTGAATGAACGTGTATACAACCATCAGAGTGAAATACAAAATATGAGTCCATGAAAATTACAATGGTACGGTCATACAGTGAGCCTATACATATCGAATACAAAAATGTGTAATCAACTAGTGATACCCAATAAAAATCAATCTGATCAACTAATCATCCCAAAAAATATGATATGTAATGTGCTACTCCTCAGGATCAGCTCTCATGCCAATAGTTGCAAGTATGCTCTCGTGATCTCCCACTGCAAGGTGCCATTGTGGAGTGGATGTCGCCTTGCGAGTGCGAACATGACTCAAAGTAATCTTGATCCCAATAACAAGATGAGAATACATGTATGCCTCCTGATCTGCCATGTACTATTGGAACTCAATATAGCGACCACGCCTCTGTATTTGCTGAAAATAGTGGCCACCTACGATCATGTTATGAGCATTGAAGTGCATCCCATGCCCATCCATTGTATCCTCATTCAGCACACTCTTTAGCATAGAGCATCGCAACAAGTAATAATCCACACCCTCCTCATTGCCCTCCGAAGCAATAACCGCGAAGATATCACCAATACGCAAAATATCTGTAAGCTGGTCATAATCTCTAAAGGAACTGAATCCTGCATCCTGATCATCATGTACCTCCTCCCAAGGCTGGAAGGGAGAAAGCACTCGCTGTACCCATGGATCGGCCCATGGTATCATGGAGCACCCTCCCTAATCATCATCAATGCATGCAAAGCAAAAACATGCAAACCGTCGAGAAAAGATCGCGGGGTGAGACTCACCTATGCTCCTGATGGAATGGAAATCAAGAGTGCCAGGCACAGAATGACAATCAAAAGGCCTGGACCGATCAAGACTCCCAATGTCCACGCACCAAAAATATCGGCTCACCACCCTATCATCACGCGACTGAAACGAGGAGATAGCACTAGTGGATAAGTGCTGGCTACACCACCACACCACATCATGTGCATCCTTGAAGTGATCGGCACTGTGACGCAACTGGTATCGATGCAAAGCACGCCTCATGCAAGCACCTGCACCATCATGCTCTCCCTTACCGTGCCCTGTCTCGAAGTAGCTCCATGTGATCGCAATGCTTGTCTCATGGTGCCATCTGCAGAACCAATAAAACTGTCTAGTGGATTTGAACTGACCATCGCAGTCGGTCTGACCAGATCTAGCACCACTGCCATGTGACACCATGATCCCTCAAGAAACTATCATGCAAAGTGAAGCAATGCTGCACAAAATGGGCATCATGCGATCGATCATCACTAATGTAGAAGTGATACTCTCGCACAATGATGCGTGAGTCCATGGTGCTATCAATGCCATCCACATGAGCCTGTGCATGACGATAGCTAATGTGCACAAATATAGCAACCTGCAATATGGCATTGAAAAAAAATATGACTATTGAAATAATTCAATATAATGAGGCGGGGAAAAAATCAATACTCAATCACACATCACCTGTTCGGAGAAATAATACTCCGATTGGATCTCATGCTATGGTGCAAAGGTGTAATTCTCCGCAAAGTCCACCACTGAGACAACCACCCCTGTAGGAAATGTCCTCGAACATGCACGGAACTGATGATCCTCCCATTTCGCAGTGTGCGAGTGGCGTATGTAGCGGTACAGCTTCCCTCAAAAACTGTCAATGAATACAACACATGGTGTCTCCTTCCCCACAAGCTGCAACCTCCTCGACTGTGCACCACCATCTAATGTCAAGGTACTGTACTCATACTGCTGCCAAAAAACCATCTGCACATCACAAGTATCTAGTGCAACTCGTGGCACTCTAGCAAAGTCACCACACAAAGTACACGTGCCTTCCACACAATCAAGGGAGTGGAATAAAGCATCACCATCTCATGTACACAATATGGAATGAATGAAGTCACGAGGGCTAGTAGGAACCACTCCCCTATGACCATCAAGGGAACGGAATACGTCATACATCAATCCAAAATCCACATGGTAGCGACAACAGCATGTGTCACACTCCTGAGAGCATTGCACAAACCATGGCCTGCATCATCAAATGACCTCTGCCCAATCTTGAACTCCGGGTGCGCCTCTACAAACTGAGTGTACAACTCAGTCTGGGTACACTCCAAAAAACATGCACCATGCTCAATGTACACACCGCGTGACACCCTCTTCTCTGCAATGCCTTCTTGAACACCGGGGATGCTCTGCAATGCTCCTCCCAAAACTATTGTATGAAGGACCTAGTGGAATCATCCAATAATCGATCGCTGCGAGGTGCACGACCACTCGAATCCCAAAGAGCATCAGTCTCACTATCCTCTAGACTCTGCCTCCTAATCATGCCTGCTCGTAATGCCTACTCGTAATATGCACGGTGCAATCTGAAGAAGATGTGAAGTGGTATGCACATGGCCTATCATATGAGGTCTACTAATGGCAGCCACAATAGCACAACGTGCTGCCAAGGCATCACTGGAGTTCCTATGCTTAATAGAAGCATAGGAACGTCGAACATTGCTAAGGACCTCGCTAGATACAACCCTATCTCTACATGCACCAAGACCAGCAAGCCTCCTACACTCTACCAAGTCAGGGTGATCAATCAGGGATGTGAGAAGAGAAGACTGCAAAGCTGGCGTGAGGTCACAAAAAAAAGACTGCACAATCTTGCTAGTACGACGACGGATAGTGGACTTCAGCAAGTCACGTCATGAAGCAACACTACTACTGCAAGTTGGGGCAAGGGGATCAATGGGAGATGGTAGGGTGCACGCGAGAAGGGAGGTGCCAAGGGGAGCGGGGGGAGGGGGAGGGGGAGGGGGAGGGGGGAGGGTGGAGGGGGAAGAGGTAGAGGTGGAGGCCAAAATGTAGGTGGCTAGGGGAAGGGCAGAGGCTAGAGGTAGGGGAGCGGATGAGGATGGGGGGACAATGGAGGTGGGGGTGGGGGTGGGGGTGGGGGTGGAGGTGGGATGTAGAGGTAGAGGTGGAGGTGGATCAGTGGTGGTAGTGCGAGCTCTAGCTCTAGAGGCTTTCTTGTGCTCACAAGCCTTCTGCTTGCGCTCCTCGTCAATGGGATTTGGGGGGGGGTTCCTACATCTTTCATGTCTACTAGCTCTACGGCTTTGAGAACCCATTCTCAATGAAAGTAGGATGGAAGGTGTGACAAAGTGATGAGGAGGCAAGAATGGCTAAGAATGGGTGAAATGAACCAAAACGTGGTGTCTTATAGAGAGCCTCAACTCATCCACTAGATTGCTCTTCATTATTATTGGTGGAGAGGTGCTAAGATTGAAACTAATTGGCTAAGTTTTGGAGAAGTTTTGTACCTTCAAATACCTCGATCGAGGTATGCTATGCCTAGATCATATACCTCGATTGAGGTATTCAATGCCTCACGTAGGTATAAACCTCGATCGAGGTACCCTTCGGTCATAGCACATACCCCTCGGTCATATACCTCGATCGAGGTATTCTATGCCTCACGCAGGTCATATACCTCGATCGAGGTATTCTATGCCTCGCACATCGTGATGTGTATACATGTGGCTAATGTGGCACCATGCATGGTCATGATGTGGCAATATAGTCTCTTCCATGACGTGGAAAGGTGATGTGGCATGATGAGTTGGCATTCATGAGGTGGTAGATTGACATGGCAAATTGAGGTGGAGGGATTGGTGATGTGGCAAGGTTGACGAGGTATGGCAAGGTGGCAAGGTGTGATGACATGACATGGCAAGGAGTGATGTCACATCTCCTTGATGACATGGCACCACGTGGTCTAACAACGTGGCATGGTTTTGATGACTCAGCCTTCCGCATGGGCCGCATGCACACTCGAAAGACTTGCCACTAGGCTCGGTGATGCTCCTAGACTACCTCACCAAACCTAATACCAAGCCTACCTTGTCTTGGTATTAGGCTTGGGTGGCCCTTTTTCCCCCACAAAAGGGAGATTTCAATCTTGGAGGCCATATCGTATGTTTCCCTTACTCAAATTTAACCAAAATTTTTTCCTGTTATTCATCATGTAGAGGACTAAAAATATTGACTTTTTTGAAATGTTTGGTCATGTTTGAGAATTACTAGATTTATTTTTAATATTCTTTGTTGATCCTTTGAGGAATAAAAGTAAAAATTAAACTTCAATCTTCCTAAATCTAACCGTTGGATTTGGGATTTGATGATTCAACCACACACCCTTATGTGCCTACTAACCTTCCACTGAATTGGATTTGCTTAATTATTCAAAATACTAAAAAAATGTGGTGTGCTACTAAAATGCATGTATTTTATGAATTTATTTATTATAAACAATTATTTATAATTAGATAAATCATTCAAAAAATTACCAATAAATCAAGTTAAGCTCTACATAATGAAAGAGACCACTTACAAAGTTTCAATAACATTTAATCTAAAATGAGTGAGAAATTTAGAATTTAATATGACACTCTCTGTTCGTGACAAACGTGTGACCACCCTGGAACCATGCCGTGTGACACAAAGAAATTTTTTGTGTATGCATCAAATTTTCAATCAGACTATATGATTGTGTGCACAATAGCAAGTGTGATGTTGTGTTAAAAGACTTCAAAGACTAGATCCATAGGGAAGTAGGTGAGATTTGCATTTTTGTGTGCTAAAAAGATTGTTTTTCCACCTCCTAAGGATTGGGGAGTGAACAAAAAGTGGACACCCTTAGCTTGCTACTTCCCGTTGTTTGAATAACACACCTAGGACCGTGTTTTTTAATGGTTGTGCATTACACTAAGGCAAAAACAGTGTTTTATGCTTGATCCATAATGCAAATCATATCCATGCTTGATCCACAATGCAAAGCATATCCGATGGGCACAATACTTTGCACACACCTTCAACTAGGTGGAATTGAATTACATGCAAAGTGGCATTCCCATCGCATAAGTACTTGATCGGATAACACACCTAGCAGCGTGTTTTTTTACGGATGTGCATGACACTAAGGCAAAAATGGTATTTAATGCTTGATCAACCATGCAAACCATATCCCATGGGCACAATACTTTTCCTACGCCTTAACCTAGGTGGTATTGAAATGTTCTCAAAGAGGCACACCCATCCGATAAGTACTTGGTCAGATAGCATACCTAAGGGCGTGTTTTTTTGTCGATGTGCATATCACTACCAAAAAAACGTTGTATAATGTGTAATCGACCATGCAAAGCATATTCGATGGTGACAATACTTTGCACGCATCTCAATCTAGTTGAAACAGACTTGCATGCAAAGTGGAGCCCCCATCCGATAAGTACTTATTTGATTAACACACCTAGGACCGTGTTTTTTCATGGTTGTGCATGACACTAAGGCAAAAACGGTGTTTTATGCTTGATTGGCAGTGCAAAGCATATCCGATGGGCACAATACTTTGCACACACCTTCAACTAGGTGGAATTGACTTACATGAAAAGTGGCACTCCCATCCCATAAGTGCTTGATTGGATAACATACCTAGCAGCTTGTTCTTTTACGGATGTGCATGACACTAAAGCAAAAATAGTATTTAATGCTCAGGTGGTATTGAAATGTTTTCAAAGAGGGACACCCATCCAATAAGTACTTGGTCAAATAACACACCTAAGGGCGTGTTTCTTTGCGGATGTGCATATCACTAGGGAAAAAATGTTGTATAATGCGAGATCGACCATGCAAATCATATCCAATGGTGACAATACTTTGCACGCACCTCAATGTAGTTGAAAGAGAATTGCGTGCAAAGCGGAGCCCCCATCCGATAAGTACTTGTTTGAATAACACACCTAGGGCCGTGTTTTTATATGGTTGTGCATGACACTAAGCAAAAGCGGTGTTTTATGCTTGATTGACAATGCGAAGCATATCCGATGGGCACAATACTTTGCACACACCTTCAACTAGGTGGAATTGACTTACATGCATAGTGGAATTCCCATCGCATAAGTACTTGATCGGATAACACACCTAGCAGCGTGTTTTTTTATGGATGTGCATGACATTAAGGCAAAAATGGTATTTAATGCTCGATCGATGATGCAAAGCATATCTGATGGTGACAATACTTTTCACGCATCTCAACCTAGTTGAAACGGACTTGTGTGAAAAGTGAAGCCCCCATCCGATAAGTACTTATTTGAATAACACACCTAGGACCGTGTTCTTTTATGATTATGCATGACACTAAGGCAAAAATGGTGTTTTATGCTTGATCGACAATGCAAAGCATATCCGATGGGCACAATACTTTCCACACACCTTCAACTAGACTGAATTGACTTACATGCAAAGTGGCGTTCCCATCGCATAAGTACTTGATCGGATAACACACCTAGCAGCGTATTTTTTTACGGATGTGCATGACACTAAGGCAAAAATGGTATTTAATGCTCGATCGACCATGCAAAGCACCTTCAACTAGGTGGAATTGACTTACATGCAAAGTGGAGCGCCCATCCCATAAGTCGGATCACATACCTAGCATCATGTTTTTTTATGGATGTGCATGATACTAGAGCAAAAATAGTATTTAATGGTCGATCGACCATGCAAAGGATAACTTGGCATGTCCATCTGATGAGTACTTGATTGAATAACTTCTCCCACCAATAAATTAAGTACTAATTAAAAATTATAATAAATGAGTAGATTATTAAAAAGAGACTAATATTTATGTAATTATTGCTATTGCAGCTTGCTTGCGAAGGACTCTCACAAAGGAGATGGCTATAGATTTTGTTCCAGGGATGGATGTGATTTTATGTAGCAAAAGAGAAGTAGTTGCATTTGCTACAATCCATGATAGTGATCCCAATTCAGTTTGTCACTTTCGAAGACTTGGCAAAGATAAGGTGGCAGTTACTGTATCAAAGATTCTTAGCGCACATGTTGAGCTAAAGTATAAATGTGGAGATATGGAAACACTTGGAGATGTTATGCCCTACAATACATCCAACAAATCATTTATAGCATGGGACAAAGATGAGAATTATGCAACAGACATTATCAAGAATACAAAGTGCACCACCTTGGATTTTACTATAGGGGACATTTTACAAATGAGATCATTTGCAAATAAGATTGTAGCAGAAGGTGAAGTATTGGGATTTGAACAAGTGGAGCAATGGTCATTTGCACAGATGAGGATTCTAAAAGTCACTGATGATGGTATGGTTGATAACATAACATCCTTATGTGATCCCTACTATGAGGTAGGCAAAAATATGAGATGGAGCATGCAATTTTTAAACATGAGAAAGAGGCACATGGTTTTCAATGATAAAGACAAGGTATACTACAATATCAAAGGACCTAAAAAGCGTGCCCATGTGCCAGGCTCTATCACTTCAAATGTGGATGATTTCAATGTACTCAATTATAGAAGTGACATCTTATCTGGAGTGGATGAGTTCATTGGTTCCGAGAAACAAAATGATTTTAGAAACGAAGCCTTATCTAGGGTGGATGAATTCTCGCACAGAAGGTCAAAGGTTTCAATAGCGATGTCTTGTCAAGTGTGGATGAGTTCATGCATATTAACAAACCTGGTGTTAATCAAGCTTGTGGATTTGTGAAAGCCATGCAAGATGTCCCAATGAGTGATGTTCTCTCAGGAGTGGAAGAGTTTCAAGGTTCTCAATACTCTCGTAGAATATTGAATTCATTGAATGGTCCTAAGAGTATGTTAAAAATGAGGATGAGATCAATAGAGGATTATTCAATATTTAACTTTGATTGTGATATGGCCAAGGATGCAACGACCAATCATGGATGCTTGGTTACAAACAAATGTGAGGAGAAGAAGTGCATAAATACAGATAACAACATGCACGAGGAACGAAAACGGTCATACATATGCATGAAGAGAAAGCGAATCTAGGCAGATCAACAAAAGCAACCAAAGAGGAAGAGATTAATGAAGGAGGAGAACATGTTAAATGCATTGGGATATCTATGTTGCAAGCGAAGATGTATGCACTTCATTGATCTCGCAGACATCAAGGAATGTAGAGGACACGTGTGGCAAAGAAGAGGAAGTGAAAGAAATGAATACCTTCTCACAAGTCTCTCTTGCTTTCTTCAGAATGGCAATAAAAGGCTAAGTTGAAGACAAAAGGTAAAACCTCTCGTAAATGGAAAAAAGATTTGCAATAAGGCATATCGCAATATTACTAGATTATCCCATGGTACATATTGGGATTTAGTCACCAAGGCAAAGGGCGGCAACAAATTTAGCATTCACGGTAATAGAGGAAGGTCCAAATCAAGAATCTCAACTGTCAGGGCAGCAACGATTTTGCAAGACTTCATACACGAAAATGCTTTACCTCAACCCCATATATCTACCAAACTCCCTAATGGTGACGCGATCACTGAAATGCACCTTCCAATGGGCTTGACAAAGCTCGAAGTATTTGACTCTATTGCAGAAAAGCAAAGGCAAAGAGGGGATGCCGTAGCTTCTTCTCATACTTTGTATACTCTTTGGAAGAAGAACTTTGGATATGTTAAAATCCCAAGGAGGCAAAAAATGTCAAAGTGCAATGTCTGTGATGATTTAAAGCGAGCAATTGAGAGTGCAACATGTCCAAATCAAAGGGAATTATACAAAAAACACCGAAAATCTCATCATGACCTTATTCGACATTCCAGACAAAAATATGCATTTTGGAAGGAGCAAGCTATTTTGCATCCCGATGACTACATGTGCCTTATTGTAGATGGCATGGATCAGAATACAACAACATTGCCTCGTTTTGTTGCCACTCAACCTAAATTACAAGGAAAGCACTTTCTAAAGACACATCTATGTGGAGTGTTAATGCATGGAATTAAGTTCTTTGCAGATATATGGATTGATTCCTTGCATCTACATGATATCAATCAAGTTGTAACATCTATTATGAAGGCAATTCGCAATGTACATGCACAAAAAGGTCACCTACCACCGACTTTGAGAATACAAGCTGATAATTGCTGGCGAGAAAATAAGAATGTACTCATGTTTGCATTCTGCTCCATGCTAGTTGCTCATCGAATCTTCAATGAGGTCGAATGTGGATTTTTGTATGTTGGGCATACACATCAGGATATTGATCAGGTTTTTAGCACAGTCTCAAGGGAGCTTAAATGCAAGGATGTGGAGACAATAGATGACTTGGTAAGAAGATGTGGCAGGCAAGTTGGTGGTCGTAAGAAAAGTACAGTATGTGAGAGGCTCGAAAGAATGTATGATTGGAAGAGCTTCATTCTACCTTTCATACAAATGGGTGGTGATGCATTGACAGGTCATACCAATCCACACTACTTTCGTTTTTTTTTTAAAGATGAAAAACCCGTAATGCAATGGGAACAATATTCTCATGATACAAAATGGGAACCTGAAAAACCTTACAATCTCTTAACTTCAATTCCCAGCAAGGAAAGGTATCCAACATGGGCTCCTATACAAGAATTCAATGAGAGGTCTAACTGTGAAATAGAAGGATTAAAAGCATTTATTACATACAAAGAGAAAATGCTCCGGAGATATCCTGATTCGAAGCCTACTTGGAGAGAACACACTACCACTGTAATTAACAAGACACAAAATTTAATAAAGGACCTTGAGAGAATGCGAGGCTGAAAGGATGTCAAGGAAGAATGCAATATGTTTTGGCCAAATGTTCATAACGATTTGCGCCCAGCTCCAGTCTTTGAAAATGAATTTGTATCATTACTCCCACATCCATATTGTGGACCAAAGAAGAGAGAGTTTATGCCACAAGTAGATATAGAGGTCGACTGTTTTGTTGTGGTTCGGCCATCAGATGATGAATATGAGAATGTGAAGTTTTGGGTTGCAAAAGTAGTTGATGTGCAAAGAGATGACCAAGGGAGAGCTACAACATTTACAGCGGTATGGTATGAGCCAAAGGGCAGGAAGGAGAATATGGATAACAACACATTGTATACTAATTGTATAATGAAGGAGTGGGTCCCAAATGATGAAGCAGTCTCTCAAGTTTCGACAGAGATAATCATAGTGTCTTGGTATTCAAGGGCAAAGAAATCAAAGAAGCGCATGGGATATGAGGTAGAAGGAAAAATAAAAATACCATAGCAAAGTATTTTGCATATACACGAATTTTTAAGGATGCTCGCCATGGAGGAAGTAGAAGGAGACAACGCAAATGAAGAATGTCCATGATTAAAGCTTTGTATTGAAGTCCATTGAAGGATTTTATTTGGGTACTAGGCAAGAAGCCAATTCAAGACAATTATAATCAGAGTCATCACCTCCTATGTCAAATGAGAGTCAAAATATGCACTGGATGTCACCCAAGGGTCAAGGCTTGGCAAGACAATAGGGAGTTAATGCAGATGGCACCTGGCAAGGGACTATCACATTGAGCAATAAGACAATGGGGAATCAATGCACCCAAGGGGCAAGGCTTGGCAAGACAAGTGGGAGTTAATGCAGATGGCAGCTGTATTTTGCGCTGTATTTTGCATTGGATGTCACCCAAGGGTCAAGGCTTGGCAAGACAATAGGGAGTTAATGCAGATGGCACCTGGCAAGGGACTATCACATTGAGCAATAAGACAATGGGGAGTCAATGCACCCAAGGGGCAAGGCTTGGCAAGACAAGTGGGAGTTAATGCAGATGGCACCTGGCAAGGGACTGTCGTGACATTGAGCAATAAGACAATGGGGAGTCAAATTATGCAGATGGCACTAATTGAGGCTCTTTAAGAGCAACAATTTAAATTGTAAATATATGTTCAATCTATATCATTTTGGATATAAAGACTCTAGCTGAGAGCAACGTCTCTCAATGTAATCATATAATAATAGCTATAATTGCTATTATACCTCTTTGGTTCAATACAAAACTTGGGTCTTATGGCATCATGTCTTTTTTCTATTTATTAAAAGTCTTAAAAATTTTGTGCATATTGCGAGTGACAATGTTATTTTCATGAAATATTTAAGTCTCCTTTCATGGATTTATAAATTTATCACATCAAGGAAAAATATTAAAAATAATTAAATTAACAAATAACTTAGGTATAGCTAGAATTTCTAATATAGGATTATTTCAAATTCTTGCATGTTGGTGCAAAAGTATAGATTGAAAAAACAATATTTTTATGTGAATATGATAGTGCCACAAAGTGAACTTTTTATTTGGGAAGAATATTTTTAGAAAGTAAAATTTTGATTTAGGAAGGATATTTTCACAAAGTAAACTTTTCATTTGGGAAGGATTTTTGGGCTTCATCCAAAAACAACAGAAAAAGTCCAAAATTAATGAGATAGGTGTTAGCAGCCTATTAGTCAGGACCCTGGTAGTCAAGGGCCTAGCATTGAGGACATTGGTACTGAGTAACATGATGGCTGACGGCTTTGTAATCACAAGTTTTGAACTTCTATGTAAAGCAAATATCTAATAAAAAGTTTACTACTTTTTTGATTTCTTTACTCTCATTATTGTGTATAAAGATTGTTTATGAGCTCCATTTTATACTTAATGGTGTATTTTAAACTTTATGTCAAATGTATTTTTATAGTTAAGGGTTTTTTTTAATACCAAGTGAGGTGTATATGTACACCACTTACACATAAAAGGATTTATCTACACTACCTTTGTAAGGGGTTTATGTACACCACCTTTCTAAAAGAATGGTCGTAAACGTGTGTGCACACCACTTATACATAAAGGTGTTTATTTACACCACATTTCTAAGAGAATTGGTCATCTATTGATGTTCTTAGGTGATAGTAGCTCAATTCACAAGAAGTTATGAAGATGTTTATGTAGACCACCTTTGTAAGAGATTTAGTTATGCATTGATGTTCTTACTACTTAATCATCAAATCTTTTGTTTTGAGTTGTCAAATCTAGTTCAAAAAACAACATTACTAGTATATTCAAAATTTTTGGACTGTTTTTTAGTCCATTTCTCAAATTGGACTTTACACAAGTCCAAAAATTTTGAATAGTGTGTTTCACAGATTCAGAATCTAGAGACTCAACTCATGAATGAGAAGTTGTCTAAGTCTGAAGCGGCATAGAAGTTCATCACTAGAGTGAAGAATCTGCGTGATTAGATGACTGCGATTGGAATCACCATCACTAGCGAGAATCTAGCATGAAGGTGCATACAGATTCTCCCACCAAAGTACGATGGTCTTGTTACGGCACTGAATACGCAAAACAAAAATCTGCCCCTTAACTTTGAGGATTTCAGCACGATGCTTCTAGAGGAGGAGATGCGTGAAAAGATGAGGACTGGAGAAGATTCGGCTTTCTGGACCGGATCAAAGAAAGGTAAGGGTAAGGACTCTGGTAACCCATCTTCTTCTTATGATAAAAAGAGAAAGAAGAAGATCAAGTGCTCCTATTGCAATAAGGCAGGGCACAAGCAGAATGAGTGTCGAAAGAAGATTGCAGATGAGAAGAACGGAGTAAAGAAAGAGTCCAACAATAGTGCGCAGGCAATACCAGTAGAGCTGTTCGTCGCAATTGAGGAGATTTGCATGGAGGCAATTCATGTACCTGCAGATGAACCATGGATCATTGACAGTGGTACATCGCATCACATGACCAATCAGAAGGATTGGTATACCTCTCTACAGCCGGTAGGGAATGACATTCTGATAGCAGTCGACAATGATGCAAAATGTCCAGCAAAAGGAAAAGGTACGATTGCTCTCAAGTCAGATGGAGTTGTAAAGCAGTTGTCCGATGTTCTTTATGTGCCAGATATCAAGAGGAACTTGTTGTCCGTTTCCGTGATCACAGATCGGGACCTCAAAGTTCAATTCGATAAGAATGGTGCACAGACTTTGGATCTTCAAGGGAAGGTCATTGGTAAAGGTACATGGTGCAACAACATTTATGAACTCTCAGCTTTTAGTGCTCGAGCGGATGTGAAGAACACTAAGCTGTGCTATGAGAGGTTTGGTCATCTAAACCTTAGTTCTTTGAAGGAGATGCATAAAAGTGGAATGATTGCAGACCTACTAGAAATTTCAAATCTGTCCGATGTATGTGAAGCTTGCATGATGGGCTCGGGGGGGTCACTCATCATATGTAACCCTATCACGTGAGTTCAACAGAAGGATTTTTTTTATATCTAAAATTTACAGAAATAAATATACATGAGGGACTATTTAAAATAGTTTTGGAAAAAAATTACAGATTTGTATAGAAAAGGGGTACATTTTATTAATAAAATTTTTTACAGATAAGGGACTTTAAATATAGGCCTTGAACGCACGTGATATAGAGGGTTTATACATAGTGACCCCCCCGAGATGATGGGGCAAGCAGCATCGGCATCCCTTTCCTAAAAAGGCTAGCAAGGCAAAGGCTCCTCTAGAGCTCATTCACACGGACCTCCACGGAAAGATGGAGACAGAAGCTTTGGGTGGTTCCTACTACTTCATGATGCTAATCGACGACTACAGTAGAAGGATATGGATATACTTCCTGAAGACTAAAGACGAGGCTTTTAGTAGGTTCAAGGAATGGCATGTAATGGTCGAGAAAGAAACAGGGATGAAGGCGAAGAAGTTGAGATCAAACAGAGGTGGAGAGTTCACATCAACTGAATTCGAAAGTTACTGCAAAAGTCACGAAATCAAGAGGCAAAAACCCCCGCCACATACATCACAGCAAAATGGAGTAGCAGAACGCAAGATGCGCGTCATCTGCGAAATGGGCCGAAGTATGATAAAAGGGAAAGATTTGCCAAAGACTTTCTGGGCTGAAGTATGTAACACTACAGTTTACATCCTGAATCGTAGCTACACGAAGGCTGTGAACGGGATGACTCCATTGCAAGCCTTTTCTAGTAAGAAACCTTCAGCTGCACATTTCAGAGTTTTTGGATGTGTATGTTTTGTGCATGTCCCTGATGAGAGTGCTCTCAACGGAAGCAAGAACGGAAGGAGAGAGAGAGAGAGGACAGAGAGCCACACAAGTTTGGTGGGTGCAGAACCACCCTAATCTTCTTTTTCATTCATTTATATATGTGTTTGAGTATTGTACATAACTGGGGTAAAGGCACAGTGACCTTTAAACCCCACAACCTCCCACTTAAAGGACAATGTGCCTTTAAGGGAGAACAACTAGTGAGCATACTATCCAATGCCCATCAATACACGAAAATACTCAAACCGCTGACTAGGTAGACTCTTCGTCAGCATATCTGCAGGGTTATCATCTGTATGAACCTTGACAAGCTCTATGCGCTTGTCCTCAAGTACCTCCCTGATGAAATGGTACCTGACCTCAATGTGTTTGGTCTTTGCATGAAAGACCGGATTCCGTGCTAGCTGAATAGCACTCATGGAATCACTATGCAATGTCGGTACACCTGTATGAATCCCCAAATCTCCCACTAGCCGATCAAGCCATATAGCCTCCTTGCAACCCTCTGTGGCTGCAACATACTCAGCCTCTGTGGTAGACAAAGCAACGCACTTTTGTGTGCGAGACATCCACGACACTGCACCACCTGCAAAGGTGAACACATAACCAGAAGTGGATCTCCTACTATCCACATGCCCTGCATAGTCTGAATCTGTGTACCCAAGTACACGCATGTCTCCTTTACCAAAGCAGATGCACATC
The DNA here is from genome assembly GCF_047967505.1 of Dipteris shenzhenensis. Classification (NCBI taxonomy): domain Eukaryota; kingdom Viridiplantae; phylum Streptophyta; class Polypodiopsida; order Gleicheniales; family Dipteridaceae; genus Dipteris; species Dipteris shenzhenensis. The sequence continues at coordinate 10,176,130 of NC_141616.1, forward strand.
TCCTTGGTACCCTTCATGTACCTCATGATGCACTTAACTGCCTCCCAATGCCTCTTTCCTAGATTAGCCATATACCGGCTAACAACTCCCACTGCAAATGCAATGTCTGGTCTAGTAGCTATCATAGCATACATAAGACTCCCAACTACTCATGCATAAGGAACCTTGGCCATTATGGCCCTCTCCTCATCTGATTTGGGACTATCTGTATGACTCAGTTTCACATATGGAGGCAATGGAGTACTCACTACCTTCCCCCCCTCCATATTGAAACGCTGCAATACTTTTGTAACATATTCTTTTTGTGAAAGCCAAAGGAGTTTCCTACTCCGATCACGCGTGATGCGCATACCAAGAATATGACCTGCAAATCCCAAATCCTTCATATCAAAGGCCTCATGCAACTTGGCCTTTAATGCATCTAGCTCATAAGTATTCTTGCTAGCCAATAGCATATCATCCACATATAGTGCCAGGATTATCAGGCTACTATCCTTAGCCCTTTTAGTGTAGAGGCAGTGATCAATTTCACTCCTTCTAAAACCCTGGGACCGAATGAAAGCATCAAACTTCTGATACCATTCTCTAGGTGCTTGCTTAAGACCATAGAGACTCTTCTTCAGTTTGCAAACTAAATGCTCTTTGCCCTTTTCTTCAAAGCCTTCCGGCTGCACCATGTAAATTTCCTCATGCAAATCCTCATGCAAGAAAGCTGTCTTGACATCCATCTGCATAAGCTCCATATCCTCTGATGCCACTAGTCCAAGCATGCATCTAAGTGTGGTCATCTTCACAACCGGAGAGAATATCTCATCAAAGTCCACACCCTTCTCTTGCTTGAACCCTTTAGGAACCAAACGGGCCTTGTACCTAGGCACATCATCACCTGTGACCTTCAGTTTGTAGACCCATTTACATGGCAATGCTTTCTTTCCATGTGGCAAAGAAACCAAGTCCCAAGTCTTATTCTTCATAAGTGAACTCATCTCTGATTGCATAGCATACTCCCACTTGCGTTGATCCTCACGCATCATAGCCTCTCTATAGCAAGAAGGCTCCCCGCAATCAGTAAGCATCCCCTGGCTAAAAGCATAGAGCCCTTCTGAATTTTCCAACTTTGAAAGCCAAAAGTGGTGTGAAAACCAGCATCATCTAGCTGACCCACTGAAATCAGACTCTTGGTCAGCTTAGGCACATGTCTCACATGTTTCAAAACAAATGCAGACCCATTTGCAAAAGAAAACTTTATGTCACCTGCTCCCACTATGTCACATGCATAGTCATTTCCAAGATGCACACAACCTGTCTTTCCACTATCATAAGTGGAGAACCATTCCCTATGGGGAGAAACATGGAATGAAGCACCAAAATCCAAAATCCAATCCTGGGAATATGCATCATCTGAAGTGGTAAGCAACTCTGCAGATAAAGTAGACATGAAGAGAACATCATTGTCACTATCATGTGTGACTGCATTGATCTCCTCGATCTTCACTTTTCCTTTGTCCTCCCTTGGACTCTCTTCCTTTTGATTTGCACCCCAATTTGCATTCTTTTTCTTATCCTTTTGCTCTCTTTTCAGCTTGTAGCAATCCTTTTTCATATGGCCCTTCTTGCCACAATGGTAACACTCAATGTTCCATGCCCTGGATTTGCTACGAGACTTCCCTCTTTCTTGGGACTTCCCCCTGAACTGTGATCTGCCCCTTTGCACATTTAAGGCTGCATCTTGCTTGGTGCCATCCATAGACTTTTGTCTAATCTCCTCGGCCAACAAGCTACCCACAACATCATCAAATTTCAGTACTCCACCAGGTGCAGAGTTACTGACACCTATACGGAAGGTATCCCATGAGGATGGCAATGAACATAAGAGAAATATTGCCTTAGTCTCCGCATCAAAATTCATTTTTTGAGCCTGAAGCTGGCTGAAAATAATATTGAATTCATTCAAGTGAGAAGCAATGGAGACCCCTTCCTTCATCTGCAGCTCAAACAACCTCTTCATGAGGTAAACTTTATTAGAGGCAGTTTCCTTCTCATAAGTGGCACACAGTTTCTTCCACAAATCTTGCGTAGTCTGCTCATTTACTACTGTGAAATAAACTGACTCTGCAAGATGAAGTCTAATAGTAGACTTTGCTAATGCATCCAACTCATTCCAATCATCCTCAGACATATTTGCAGGCTTAGCTTCAATCTATGCCAAGGGTTTAATCTGCTTTGTTTGAATAAGCACATCCCTTATTTGTTCTTTCCACAAAGACAAGTTTGTCCCATCAAACTTTTTAATGCTGAAAAACTCCTTTTCAGACATGGAAGAGGATGCCATGATGCGAATAAAGCAAAATCCCAAATGCTAGTGCCTGCAAGAGAGAATCTCACCAAATACTAGGTGCACCCAAATGTGTATGCCACAATAGAGTGAAATGCCACCAAAACTCAAAGCTCAAAGCATCAAAAGATGCATCTGACTCATGTGCATATACTATGCATCCATATGAGCAAATCTGGCCCAAAAGAAAATGCCAATAAGTGCCAAATGACTCAAGCATAAACACCGTCCACTGGCATATGCATCAATTATATCTCATCCAAGAGAGCATAGCACTATCAGTGCATCACCAACGATGTGTCAAAGCTGTCCCTCAGCATAAAATAGCATCCATGTGCAAAGCGTCCATAAAAAATAGCATCCCACAAGGCAATTTGGGCCTATCAGTGCATCCAACAAGGACCGCAATGCATCCAAATGGCCTATAAATCATCCACTGCAACCCAATGCATACCACGAATGAGCGCACACTGCTCAAACTGCAACGAGAGTGATCTGCATAAGGTATGCTCAAGAAATCATAGTCCCACGGTAATGAGCGCTACTGAAAATAGAACCTGAGATGCCTCAAAACATGGGCGCCATTGCATAATCGGACTCAGCAAGAAAATCTACAAATATCTCTCTTCTGCCAGAACTCCAAAATCCCAACCGATGAGTGAGAAATGGGAGTCAACACTTATCCACTGCCATGTGGCATAAATCTAAGGTTTCAAAACCTTAGAATGAAAAATGCATAACAGAGAGACGAAATCGAATACACAGAGATCTATAACTCTAAAAATCCTCCACCGAATTGCGCAAGAACTGACAGGTAGGGGTTTTTGGGCGTCCGAAACGCAATGGGACAGACGGTTTTGAAAACCGTGGTCTCAATCACTGGGTCCAACACACGGACTGAAAAACGTTTTTGGAAACATAGCTGTTTGTAAACTCCACCGGAGTGCGAATGATGAGCAACATAGAAGTTTTAGGACCTCCTAAGTCCACCGGAACTGACAGATCTGCAAATGATTGCTCCAAACTTGAGTTCCAACACCCGGGCAAAAAACGCAGGAACTGACACAGTGAGTCAGAAATGCACTGAAATGATCCCAGATTCAAGAATGAAGGTGTTTCCAAGCTCTTGAAGTAATGTGGACACCAAAAGCAAGCAATAGTTGCCTCTACAAGTCAATATGGAGTCTCTGTCATCGAATGGAACAGGGAAAAGCTCAAAAAACGACTTTTTCTTTGAAAACTCTTAATAGGCTCTCAAAACCACTTCGCAAAGCCAAAGTGACTTTTCCAAATGTTCCTCCAAGGTCTCTGCACACTCGGATGCAAGTAAAGTTGCCCACAAAGCTTCCCACAGAGCTTCTCCTTCCTCTCACAGAGCTGCTGAGCTTCAAGCATTCACGCACGCTCAGCTAGATCACCCGGGCTCTGATACCAGTTGAGAGTGCTCTCAACGAAAGCAAGAACGGAAGAAGGAGAGAGAGAGAGAGGACAGAGAGCCACACAAGTTTGGTGGGTGCAGAGCCACCCTAATCTTCTTTTTCATTCATTTATATAGGTGTTTGAGTATTGTACATAACTGGGGTAAAGGCACAGTGACCTTTAACCCCCACACCTGATGCTACTAGGATCAAATGGGAACCGAAGAGCCGGAAGTGTATTTTCTTGGGCTACAGTGAAGAGGCGAAGGGTTACCGTCTCTATAACCATGTTACCAAGAAGGTAGTTGTAAGTCACGATGTGGTCTTCTCAGAACAGCCGCATCAATTAGAGGAGGATGCTTCCTTCCCAGACAACCAGGACCAAGATATCCATCCAGTACCGCCACCAATAGCAGACCGACTCCCCCAATGGTGCTTGGGAGGATTCAAGACAAAGAAGATGAAGAAGAGCCTACAGAACCACAATGGCAACGACCATTCCCGAAGTGGGTAAAGCAGCTTTTGGACAACAGAAAACCTCTAGCCATTGAGGAGGAACCATTCGAACACCACCGATCCAAGAGATTAGAGGAGCAAAGAAGGGCACAGGAAACACTTGGTCAACTATGCTTTGATGATAGAAGTGATCTGTGCTGATGAACCCAAGTGTCTTGAAGAGGCACATGGTGATGATAGGTGGATGGAGGCTATGCAGTCGGAGTATGGCTCCATAATGAAGAACAACACTTGGGACCTTGTGGATCGACCACCAAAATGCAAGGTAATCGGAACCAAGTGGGTGTACAAGACCAAGTACAAGTCCGACGGCACATTGGATAAGTACAAGGCTTGGCTCGTGGCAAAAGGATATACTTTTGTTCTTCCCGAGCACTGTGAGCAGGTGCATACTAATGATTTAATTAATCGAAGCTTTCGTTTTTAAAGATCCATTGATACATGTACTTGAGCATAATTTCATATATATAATTGACGACATTTGGCACCCATCTTCAATATAGGTGGTTTTTCATCCGGATCATTCTGATCCAAGATGGTGGTACGTGATCCAAGTTGCACCACGAAGTAAGCAAATTTGGGAAGATAGAGATGTGGATATGGAGATGCCACTACCAATGCCGGACAATTGATCCCGATGAATCTAGCGAAGAAGATGAAGATCACAATATGAGCCAAGAGGAAGATACGCATAATGACATCGCACATGAGGAAGATGGAGATCATGATATTGAGGAAGAAGACAACGATCATCAAGAATCACCACACTTCATTGAAGAAGATGATCAAGTAATTTTAGGTGAACGTACGATGCTAGAGTACAATGATGATATAGGAGATCAACTCGGTATAGAGTCGGAGATAGACTTGTTTGGCGCCTTAGACTTGGCTCAAGATGAAACAGTTGATGTAAATGCTCTTAATTGATTTTTTTCATCTCAAACTTGGACATGAATATATGAGCTTCAAAGGCTTGATGTACATGCTCTCATATTTTTATTGTCTATGAGATCAAACATGTATGAAAATTTTAAAAATTTTGTCATCGGAAAAAACTAACTTTTAAGGCTTATATGAGTAAAAAAACCTCTCTGGAAAATGTTGCTATAAATTGTATATCAGTGTCGCTATATAGCAACACTTAAAAGTCACTATATAGCAACTTTTACAAACGTTGCTATATAGCGACGTTTGTATAACATCGCTATATAGCGACGCTTTATGGGATGCGCTTTTCATACCGACGATTAGCACCCCGCGTGCACTAAACTTCTGTACGTAAACATCACAATAGGATCCGTATGTAGTAGTGGTTATGGACATTTGGATACGTAAAAAATACTTTTGATAAAAGTTGGTTGTTATATATGACACATCCGATAAGATGCATCTGCTGAAAAGAATCCTCTTTCAAATCCTTTGGTACCCTAACAAAATGTGGGAGGTTGGTCTTTTTCTGGTCCATGCCATGAATAACAATCCCTAAGTATTTGTTGGAGTCTTCGCGCCCTTCTTCCTATGCTTTGTAAGCTTTGCATGTTCCAATGCTCACTGTTCTGTATGCACCTTCAGAGCTTCATTTACTTGATCTAAAAGCACAATTTTGATATTGATAAGACTAAAACATTTAATATAAATTAGATGGACAGTACATGAAATATTGAGCATGGAGGAGTACCTCTTTCATTCTTCGATTTTGCATTTTGCCTCCTACTCTTCAACGTTTTTTTAAAAGAAATTGAAATACATAGAGTATATAATAGAGGCCCCACAAGCACATTCCCCAGTTGCAATGTTCAGCTATTCTCTTACCCACAAGACAAAACGTTGGAGCAAATTTGAGGATTGAATCATAGTGTAGATCTCGATACTTCAAGAGAAAGAGAATGGCTAGGTATGTATTTTCTATCAAACATTAGAGATTCCATATGGAATCAAAATATTCCTTTTTAAAAAGTAAATGTTTTAAAGATATTGCTATTCACATATTTTTTTATCAATTGAAAGAAATCTACATAATGTTGATTAAAATATGACAAAAGCTGATAACATCATCAACTTGAGTCATAACTTATGAAGAAACTTGATAACATCATCGAGTTGTGTCATGACTTATGACAAAACTTGATAACATCATCGAGTTGTGTCACGACTTATGACAAAACTCGATAACGCAAGTTGTGTCATGTGTCATTTCTTAACTCAATGCTATTATGAACAACCAATGACAAAACTCAATGTCAATCCCATGACAAAGGCATCTATATGTCTTGATAATAGTTAATAGTGTACGCATGCCTCATGATAGAAGTTGATGATGTTATCAAGTTATGTCATAAGTTGAAACAAATAGCAATGAGCTATAATATGAGTTCGAATGGAAATTTAGAGCCATTTTACTATTTTTATATTTGTTATGACAAAATTTTACTATTTTACTATTTTTACTATGAGTTATGGCCATTTTACTATTTTTATATTTGTTATGACAAAATTTGATGATGTTATCGAGTTATGTCATAACTTATGACCAATTTTGATGATGTTATCGAGTTTTGTCATAACTGATGACAAATTTCGATGATGTTATCGAGTTACATCAGAACTTATGACAATTCTCAATGTTGTTATAAAGTTCTGCCACAATCATACCAAAATTCGATGACATCATCGACTTTCCTCATAGCAGTCGCTGCAACTCAACGCTGATATCGAAGTTAGGGTTAACTTATAACATGGATCGATGATATCATCGAATTTTATCATAATTTCAAAAATGTTTTAGGGTTTACAGTACTTTTGTTGCGAAAAGTAACCTGCAAGACAACTCATGATACTTTGTATAGGCCTTAAAGTTTGTATGATTAAGGCTCCTATAAAAGAAATGGAGATGTTTCTCGGGATGTTTTTAATAGGGGATGGGATGCCCGAGGGGTTTAAGAAACCTAGAGCATAGATTTGTGACCTTGCAATCGAGGTAACTTAATCTTTAATATGTTATGCCATCTCAAACCCTAATCTTGGCAACTCTCACTTTCTTTTCCTTTCTCTCTAGATGCATCTCGACGTCCACCTCTCTCTCTCCCCCTCCCTGCCTCCTTGGAATTCTTAAATCTTTATGTTCAGGTTTTCGCTCAAAGCTATTGCATTTTAATAAACTACGTTAGTAAAGGTTCTCTTAGCTTAATGTTATTAGTGAAAGGTCGAGGGAAAATGAAAAGAGCGAGTGGCAATAGCCGTGAGTCCTTTTATTTTGAAAATGTCGACTGTAGCAACCTCACATACCTCAAGTGCCAGGGGGCTGAAAACCAGGACTTGAGGCGACCTGTGAGGCTGTGACTCATCTTCCAAATGACACATTGGAAATTCATGCATTTCCAGCATTGATACTCACTCAACTAGCCTGGAAAGTTGATGGCGACAAATCGAACGTGCAGATTTGCCTTCTGCTTTGGAAGTCGCACGGCTGAGGTTGGTTTTCAGCCACACTAGGCAGTGCCCCTGAAATTTGAAGGCTTGCCCTAACCTTGATATTGAAGGACAAAATCTGACAGTGGCCTTCAAAAGTAAGGAAATAGGGGTAAATACAATATATATTTATATGCAAAAGTTTGAAACCTTGCTCAATTTTTGGCCTTCATTTGCAACACGAATTTTCTCATTGGCCTTCCCTACAATGTCTAAAGGGCTTTGAAGCCCATTGAAGGCTTAAAATTTCAGGGCTGGCGGTCACTTGCCTTAGAAAGTTGCGACAGCTGCATTTGTCATTTCTTTCTAGAATATCATTTATGTTGCTTAGCTTAATGTTTCAAGTGAGGTGAGGTGAGGTGAGGTGAGGTGGGCTAAATCGATCGAAACTTGGAAGAGCCAAAACAAAAAAAGTCAACCGAAAGAAGAACCCTCGAAAATAACAACGAGGTTGGCCCGAATGAGGAATCGAGGATATACTCCTTTGAGTTCCTCGATCTTCTTGGAGAAATTGTTGCCCTCATTGAAGAAATCGTTCGGTCCACCTTAATGCGATTGCTGAACAGGATGGCCTTGCGCCTATGCCCGAATACCGCATTGCATCCTTCACCTTCACTTCATTCATTTTAGCGTCTCACGAAAAATGCTTTCCACCCAGCAGTACGCTCGCCCGCGTCCCGCTTCCCTCATTTGCCTTTTCCTCATGGCCTTCTATCTGCTGTGTATCGTGCAGGGCTCCGTCAACGTCTACATAATCAACAACACCGGATCTGATCTGTCGTATACCTGCACGACGGGTAGTAACCAACAGTCGACCGTCCTGGGCGACGGCTCACAAAGGGAGCTTCCTTTCGACGTAGGCTTTCTGCAGGAATGTTCTTGCACGGTGAGCTCGGGAAACAAGGAGCGCGTATTCGATGCATACAACGGGCAAATTATGAATGGGTTCGGGAACTCGTTTTACTGGACTATGAAGACGGACGGCGGTTACATGGACTGCGACTGCAATTGCGACCCTTCTACTTGCGTTATGGAAGGACAGCAGAAGAATTGGAGCTGGTGAAGTGAAAAATGTCCGTTCAACATGTCATTCAGAAAAGATAAGAGTAGTATTTATTGTTGTTGTTGTTAGAGCTGGTGAAGTGAAAAATGTCCGTTCAACATGTCATTCAGAAAAGATAAGAGTAGTATTTATTGTTGTTGTTGTTAGAGTAGTATTTGTGTTTGCTAAATCTCACTTGTAGTACGTATGTTAAATCTTCTATTTATATGAACGTGAGTTTGGATGACTCGAGTCATACACGCTCTAAGGTGTTCACTTTAGACGTGAAAGTGGAAATAATATTATGAGTTTTCAACTCGATGGTGATAAAACCCCATTTACTTTCAAATGCCTTATCCGTTCACTGCCCAGCAATGCAAAGGATGGCAAGTACTTTTCAATCATTGTACAGCAGAGCCCACTCAACATTATCCTCGACAGTACAGTCATTCAAAAGGCTTTCTCACTGCCAAAACAAATCCACATCTCCACATCATGTAGTCCACATCTTAGGGTGGCTACTTTAATACATTCCTATACCATACCTTAGCATTTATCCTATGTGCTCATGGCACCACAACTCTCAACAAACCAGGCATATCGTTACAATGCTTCGGCTAAACTACAACCACAAGCTGGGAAACAAAGCAAGCAGATTGGGCATTACACAGTATAGAATCAAAATGGGTTACTTGAATTAGACATATTGATAAACACTTAACAGAAACACAGCAACAAACAAAGAAAAACAAGGTTGGAAGCCAGAATGCATAACTTTGAAGAATATAGCACTCAAAGCCATGGAGTGCTACGACTCAACCGATGGGTTGTGACTGAGCAATATCACTTGTATTTCAGAATTTTGGAGTCAACAACTTACAAAGAGGGGCAAGGTGCCCCTTTTAAAGTCTATGTCATGCCAACATTCATTGTAAGGTACCGTGGATATAGACTTAATTGTTGTATCCTAAAATAGCTAGTCGCATAAGCAATGCCGTAATAACTAGAGGTTCCATAGTGTTGGCACAGAGTCAACATATTCTCCATTCTTACTACTAGAGCAATGCAAAGGATGGCAAGTACGGTACAATCATTGTACAGCAGAGCCTACTCAACATTATCCTCGATAGTACAGTCATTCAAAGGGCTTTCTCACTGCCAAAACAAGGTGGCAAATACCCTAAATGGTCTGCTGATGCAAAGTTTATCGAAGTACAGTCTCTCCTCACCAAGGGCACACTGATCCATAGAGATGGCATTTTGCTTCGCACAATCCTTGACCATCACCTCAAGGAAGTAGCACAATTCCTATCCACAATCCTGGGAATTAAGTACGGCAAAGATCGCTCCCTTCCACTCTGTATATTTGTTTTTCTAAGTAGGAAGCTAAAACAAGACTGGGTCCAGCACTTCGTTATTTTCTTTACCAAGTAACTCGATGGTTCTTCAGGCCAAAAATGTAAAATTCCACACTTATTGGCTATAATCATCAAAAAAGAACTACAAGAAAGAGAAATGACTCTGCCCCAGTCACCAAAACCAATTGAGGAGTTGGACATACCCTTCTCACCAGTATGGGAGCCATCACCAACTTCTCCAACTATCACATTGATAAGTACAGATGCCTTAGCAGAAGTACCTATTCTGGAGGTCGGGATTACGGAATTGCCCCACGAGATGCTATAGCTCAGTGCACAAGTAGAACCAATAAGTCTCCACCAACAGCACCACCAACCAGAGCTTGAGACAAGATCAGCACGCGAACTGGAGGAAAGATCGGCACCAGAGCTTGAGACTACATCAACACTCGAACTGCCCATCGACGCCATGCCAGTTGATGAGCCACAAGGGGAGCTAGTGCCAGATGAGCAGTATGACTATTATACACAAGGGACTAAAATGCCATTGGAACAACCTCCCCTAAGTACTATAGAATCATCAAGATGGCTACATGGGCACCACTTATATCAGCAATATCACCAGACCTCATCACCGTCTATCATTCTCCAACATCAAGCTAGCCAAATGATCCAAATGTTAGAACTATTCACTAGCTTGGCCAAGGAAGAATATGCAAGAGAATTGGAAAGGCGGACTGCATCAGAAATCGAAGACCAATTCTAGGCAATCGCCATAGAGGTCAAGGCACTTCGGGCACAGATAGATGAGAAGGAGGTAGAAGAAATGCACATGAACCAAGCTCTCCAAGCTCAAGAGAAGGCAGTAAGGGATGTGACCTCCAACCTCCACTAAAGTCAAACATAGCTGACTGCGGCAGTAGAAGCAATGGCGATCCTACAGACCTACTATAACTCCTTGATATCTGCACATGCGCAATAGACGGAGGTACTGGCACAAGCTCGACTCACTCTAATTCACAAAGAAGAAGAGCTCTAGGATTGCAAAGACAAGCTTAAAGACATGAAACAATCTTTGGTAGTACGTGCCTTTAGCATTGATGAGCTTACAAGGGAATGCCGAATCTTAAAAGACCAACTTGCTACCGTACAAGAGGCCAACACTTCACAAGCCCAAGCCTTGGACCAATGGTCTAATACCACTAAAGACATTTCTCAACAGGCAAAGGTCACCTTGCAAATGAGAAAGCTTAAGGAGGCATACACAACCATCTACCATCAATACAAAGAAAAAATGAATGAGATGCACTCCCAAAAAATAATCATCTCCAAGCTTGAACTCCAATTGCTAGTGCACAACAATGAGGCATTGGAAGACAACACCAATGACGCCCCACTACAATGCACAACCATGGTGTACCAAGAGCTTGTGGCTGCTCTACAAGTGGAAGATCACCTCAACACACGCGTGCTTATCTAATGAAAGCAACTCCAAATCAGGATCATATCTGCTCATCTAACAATCAATTGGGAATGTTCCAATGGGACTAAAACCCTGCACATAATTTGCCAAGACTTGTCTGAAGATGAGAAAAATATCTTCTGCCTGTCTACACATGCCGGGTTTATAACACTCAAGACAGATGCTTTCATTGCATATGTCTGCCTCATGGGTAGTCCTCCCCTCAGGGTTATTGCAAGTTTGCTGCCATTGCTACAACGGCCATCCCTATTATTTGCACAGCATGACATAATCAACATCCCACCCATGCAGCTAATCATTCCATCGCACCAGCAAAAAGAAGTGTCAGAAGATGACAAGGCCTATCTCACATCCAACTTCCCATATCTAACCACTCTTTCTGCCAGCATCATAACCTCACTTCCCCTTGCTACTACCACCCTCTTAACCTCCCGGGGGATTCACTCTTCATGAAAGGGGGACATCACCTGCGTGCATGAATTTCAAGAAAACCCCCTATTTAAGATCCATGTAGGATGATAAAACACCCCTATTTAAGCTTATAAGATACCACCAAAATTCTATTATGTCCCCCCTTTCCTTAAATCTACGTTCTTTCTCAAGCATTTAGATCACACAATAAGCAAATTTAGATTACTTTCCCTATGACTATTTAAAACCATACACAAAACCAAACTTGTTTGGACTAGTTACCCAAGGTAGCCTATACTATGTCCCCCCCTCTTAAATATGGATGGCCCCCCTAACTTAAATTCAATATTGGGAAAAAATAAAAGGCCCCCCACCCTTAATGTATAAGCTTATGCCTCATTAAAAAAAACCCCCCTATTGTACACTCACGTGATATCATAAGTTTCCTCTCGTGGCTTAACCTTCCCCGAGCTCCATCCTAACATCTATTCCCTTCATCATCTCTTTGCTCATGCCTCTCACCATTTTCAACTAACCCAACAGTCACAAACTTACGAGCCCCTCACACCAAGCTTTTCCCCCTCCCTTGCTAATCCTACCCTTGAGGATTACCAAGCTGCTCAAACCATTTGCCCAGTTCTTCCCCCCCTCCCCTCTGCTCCCCCTTCCGCCACTATCACTTTGCCATATTTCTCCCCAATGTCCCTCGATTCTCTCCCTACCCCGTCATCACCTCCGACACTTCTGGTGCTTCCATCAACAGAAAATGACACAGTATTTGATTTTGAATATCAGGATCCGGATAATCCAATTCGTATGCCCATGCCAAGTTCCAATGATGGGTATGATTTTGATGAGATACCACTTCCCAGTAACCCCATCAAGGAATTTTGGAGCAAATATTTCGATATGAAAACTCGAGGTGGATGGACCCTGGACAACTTTCCTACCAACCTTCGTCAGCATCAAATTAGTGAAGGTTGGATTAGCAAGTTGGATCCACAACCTGATTGGCGCCGTCCCAAGCTCTTTGATGTAATCTTCTTAAAGGAGTACTTACGAGCACCTCCATGTCTCAGAACCCATCCCAAGTTCTATGCAGTTCCATGGTGTAAAAAATGGGAAGCCAACATACACACTTTGGCTAAAGATTGAGTCATTAATTGGCCAATGATCGACCCTACTCTGGTGTAGAATGGAATATCCAAGGCACAATGGTCCGAGCACTTTAGTAGCATGAACAAATAATGTGCGGCAACATTGATCGCTTCCTTCACCAAAGTGCTATATTCTATAAAACATTGGAATTCATTCTGGAGGTCCCATGTTACCTTGATTCCCATTTGCCTCCACTCAGCTTTAATCCCAATGAAAGGGTTGATGCTCAGATTACAAGCTGGCTCTATCAAAGAGTGATCTTCTTAGAGGCATGCCACATATCTCTGTTCGAGCAAATGGTGGATACAGGCTACCTGGAATCTGTGCAAAAATTATATGGTGCTAAGGCTTTACAGCAAGATCGACTGGCACGACACAAGTTCCATAGCCATTGGACTAAAAACATGGCAACCCAGGTACGTGATCGCAATAAGCCATAACCCGAGGATGGGTAATAAAATGGATCCGGGAGTATGTTGACTCTGTGCCAACATGAACTTATGTAGAAAGAGAATGTGATACAACTTTGTGTTACAGCTTCTACATGTAAAGAGAGAATGTGTTACAACTTTGTGATACAACTTTGTGTTACAACTTTGTGATATAACTTTGTGTTACAACTTTGTGTTACATGCAGAGAGAGAAGCTCTCCAACTTGTATAAATACCCCATAATGGAATGAAGCCCGGACTCTTTGGGGCATTGTGTTGAGTCTACTTTGGTATTCCAAGCATTTGTCTCAAGTGTCCATGCTTCCTTGCACTCCACATTCAAAAGCATGTCCTAACCTTGCAACTCCTCCTACCCACTCCTCCAACCTTGCAACCCATCCTCTCCCTCTCCTCCTGCCTCCTCCTCCTCCTCCCTCCTCCTCCTCCTCCCTTCTCCTCCTCCTCCTCCTCTCTTCTCCTCCTCCTCCTCCTCTCTCCTCCTCCCTCCTCCTCCTCCCTCCTCTCTCTTCTTTCCCCCATGCTCTTACACCTTCTTCCTCTCCCACTCCTATGCTCCCCCTAAACCCTTTGTTTCTCAACCCTTAAAACTCCATGATCTACGAGGGAGACGAGTTCTCCACCATGTACTCTACCCTGAACCTTGGAACCTCCTTCTAACCCTGGACTCCTTCTAAACCCTAGAACCTCCTTCTAAACCTTGGAACCTCCTTCTAAACCCTGGAACTCCTTCTAAACCCTAGAACCTCCTTCTTACCCTGGAACCTCGTTCTAAACCCTGGAACCTCGTTCTAAACCCTGGAACTCCTTCTAAACCCTGGAACCTCCTTATTACCTTGGAACCTCCTTCTGAACCCTGGAACCTCCTTCTAAACCCTGGAACCTCCTTCTAACCCTGGAACCTCCTTCTAGCACTTAAACTCCTCCTAAACCCTACAACTCCTGATGAAGGCGAAAGCCTTCATTACCTCAACCAGATGATACAAGTTCATTTTACACATGCATGCACTTTGTTTGCTTACCACACTTAAGCCTACGTCTCTCACTAGAACACGACTCGAGGTCCTAAGCTACATGTATACTACAACCGACAACCCCACTATATCTGTAGGTGACAAAAAGCCTCGGAACCCTGCATACTGAGAGAATCCAGCTCTTCCTATGAAAGTAGTAGGAAAGAGCCAACATTTGGCACTGTTGTCGGGGAACGAACCTGGGTCACCCGTGTGACAGGCAAGAATACTTACCACTATACTACAATGACTTGATGCAATCTATTATGTGCCTATGCAAAATCATGTGTCTAACTATATGCTTATTTGTGGGATTTAATAGGGAAACTAAGACTCAAACATCCCTAATACAAAATTGATTAGGTCTTTCTAAATGTGATCCTTGGAGAAGTTGGTGATGGCTCCCATACTAGTGAGAAGGGTATGTCCAACTCCTCAATTGGTTTCGGTGATTGGGGCAGAGTCATTTCTCTTTCTTGTTGTTCTTTTTTTATGATTATAGCCAATGTGTGGAATTTTACATTTTTGGCCTGAAGAACCATCGAGTTTCTTGGTAAAGAAAACGACGAAGTGCTAGACCGAGTCTTGTTTTAGCTTCCTACTTAGCAAAACAAATGTACGGAGTGGAAGGGAGAGATCTTTGCCGTACTTAATTCCCAGGATTGTGGATAGGAATTGTGCTGCTTCCTTGAGGTGATGGTCAAGGATTGTGCGAAGCAATATGCCATCTCTATGGATCAGTGTGCCCTTGGTGAGGAGAGACTGTACTTTGATAAACTTTGCATCAAACTTTGCATCAGTAGACCATTTAGGGTATTTGCCACCTTGTTTTGGCAGTGAGAAAGCCCTTTGAATGACTATACTGTCGAGGGTAATGTTGAGTGGGCTCTACTGTATAGTGATTGTACCGTACTTGCCATCCTTTGCATTGCTGGAGTAGTAAGAATGGAGAAAGTCCTTGATGTAGGTGGTTAGGGTAGGACTGTCCTCCAAGGACTTGAGACTCTCATGCAAACTGCCTAGACCCTGTTGCTCTAAGTAAGATGTTGCTTCCTGGGAAAGAGCATAAGTCGATGTGGGTGGCCAGACAAGTTCCAGTGATTGGGCCTTGTTAATGATTGTGTAGGCCGGTTGTGACTGGGGTGGCATTTGTTCTGCTTGGTCATGCACTGAATCTTCTTCGGAGCTATCACTTTGGACCACGAATGCTTGTGGTCTCCGTGGTTGAGAGGATGTAGATGGTTGCGAACTCTGGAGGGGGTCCCGTGGTTGAGGCGGTGGGCTCTTTCTGTGCATCCTCTTTAGTGGCGGCATCTTTTTTGAACCTGCATCCATGTGCATGTAGTGTACCATTGATCATTAGATTGATTGGCATGCTGGTATGACCTTTCTGTGTGTGTGTGTGAGAGAGATATCTTGTTTTATACATGCTTTGAGAGTGTGGAATGAAAGTGTGTGGTACAATTATTCATGCAATCATTTATGTGTCTAAGCAAAAGCGTGTGAGTGCACGTGACCTAGTAGCTAGGTAGGGACTAACTATATGCTTTTTTGTTGGGATTTTCAGAGGGCAGCTAGAACAAATTCATCACTTCTGAGCCCTAGGTAAAATCGATTGATGCTACCTATATGTGTGAAGACGTACATATGCAAGTGAGTGCTCGTGATACAATCTAATCCTAACTAAGGAAGACTTAGTTTCCTAAATCTTCGTTTTTGTTGGGGATGGCTTGCGTGTTGATATAGTAGTGCTTTAGTCGGCTCGTGTTTATTGTTGTGTTGAATTGGACTCCATCCAATGTTTCAAGTAGCACAGCTCCGATGGGATTCATCTTTCGTACTCGGTATGGTCCTTGACCTAGATACTTTAGTTTCCCCTTGTGTACTTTGGCATTGTATAACAGGACTAAGTCACCTTCCTTAATGTCTTTAGCTTTCAGGTTTCTGTCAAACCATGCCTTTCTTCTGCATTTTTATGTTGTCATGGCATGGTAGGCGACTAGTCTTGTCTCTGTATGCTTTTCCAACTGATAGAGCCTTTCTTTTAAGGATTCATGGTCACCCATGCATTCATGTACTGTGATGCGTAGACTTGGTATTACGAATTTGAGTGGGACCATAGCTTCAAGACCGTACACCAATTGAAATGGTGTGTTTCCTGTACTGACCTTGGATGTGGTTTTGTATGCCTACTCTGCATTTAGTTTCTCTACCCAATCAGAACATTGTGGTTCTACTACCTTGGTGAGGATAATGCATATGATTTTGTTGGTGGATTCTGCGAGTCCATTCCCTTGGGGGTAGTAGGGTGTGCTTTTTCTATGGATTACCATGAAGCCAGACAAGAGTCCTTAGATTACCTCATTGACAAAATGTCTCAGGGGGGTCACTATGTATAAACCCTCTATATCACGTGCGTTCAAGGCCTATATTTAAAATCCCTTATCTGTAAAATTTTTCATTAATAAAATGGACCCCTTTTCTATACAAATCTGTAAATTTTTCCCAAAACTATTTTAAATAGTCCCTTATGTATATTTATTTCTGTAAATTTGAGAAATAAAAAATATCCTTCTGTTGAACTCACGTGATAGGGTTACATATGATGAGTGACCCCCCCGAGCAAAATGTGTGCCTCTATCCGACACAATTTCAATGGGACATCCGAATCGGGTGATCACATTTTCGTATAAGAATCTTGCTGTGCATCTGGCATCTGCCTTTCTGA
Source organism: Dipteris shenzhenensis (assembly GCF_047967505.1). Lineage (NCBI taxonomy): Eukaryota > Viridiplantae > Streptophyta > Polypodiopsida > Gleicheniales > Dipteridaceae > Dipteris > Dipteris shenzhenensis. The sequence continues at coordinate 10,193,509 of NC_141616.1, forward strand.
CTACTTTAGCTTCAGCCCATTTTGTAAAGTAATCAGTGGCCACAATGATGTAGCATGCCTATGTTCCTTTTGCTGCTGGGATGTATGGGACCCACATAGTCAATCCCCCATTTTTCAAATGGTTGTTGTGCAACAATTGGTGTTAGGGGATTGAAGTCTTTGTGTTGTGGTTTAATAGTCCGTTGGCATACATCACAGCCTTTTACATATTCATAGGCATCTACCCACAATGTTGGCCACCAGTAGCCTGCGAGGAGAACTTTTCTTACTGTGGCTTCCCCTTAGAACTGTCCTCCTGCAATGCCTTCATGGACTTCACTCAAGATTTGCATGATCTCATGAGGCATTATACATCTTCTTAATATCTGGTCCTTGCCCATCTTGTACAGTTGTCCTGCAATGAGTTGATAGGGTGCAGCTTTTAGAATCAAATTTTTGGCATCTACTGCTTTCATGTCAGGGGGTGGTCTTCCTGCCATCAAGTACCCAATGATATCTCCACACCACTCTGGAATAGCATCTATTTGAAATAGTGTGGCATCTGGTAAGTCATCTTCTACTCCAGTAGCTTCTTCTCCTGACTTGACCCGAGACATGTGATCGGAAATGTAGTGTTGGGCACCTTTGCGAACCATGAATTTGAAGTTGAATTCTTGAAGCAAGAGGATCCATTTGGTTCTCGGGGGGGTCACTCATCATATGTAACCCTATCACATGAGTTCAACAGAAGGACATTTTTTATTTCTAAAATTTACAGAAATAAATATACATAAGGGACTATTTAAAATAGTTTCTGAAAAAAATTACAGATTTGTATAGAAAAGGGGTACATTTTATTAATGAAAAAATTACACATAAGGGATTTTAATAAATAGGCCTTGAACGCACGTGATATAGAGGGTTTTTACATAGTGACCCCCCTGAGATCTGGTTACTCTTCCTGTTGTACACAGACAGTTCACAAGATAAAGCAATGCTTGATGGTCAGTGTAGAAGACAAAATCATTCACCAGTAGATAGTGCCGAAATTTCTTTACACTATACACCATTGCTAGGGCTTCTCTTTCTGTGGTTGTATAGTTGATCTCTGCATCATTGAGTTGTCGACTGGCGAAGTAGAAGGGGTAGTCTTTCTTATGTTCACCAGGTTGACAAAGCACACTCCCAATTGCATACTTGGATCCATCAGTATGAACATGAAAATCAATATCCCAATTGGGAGATATAAGGATGGGTGCTGTGATTAGGTGCCACTTTAAAAGCTCAAAGGCTTGGTCACATTCTTCGGTCCATAAGAACTCCACTAATAATTTGTAAAGTGGTCTAGCTCTCATGGCATACTGCAATATAAATCTTCTATAATAGCCGGCATGTCCCATAAAGACCTATACACCTTTGGAATTTGGAGCAGGCAATTCCATGATGATTTTGATTTTGTCCATGTCAGTTGCAATCCCATGTTGAGAGACGATGTGTCCCGAAACAACTCCATGGGTGACCATGAACTAGCATTTTGTTGGATTTAGGGAGATTCCATACTCCCTGCATTTGATTAGTACTTCTTCAAGACATTTGAAGTGGTCCTATTTGTTTGAATGGATGCACAAATCATCCCAGAACACCTGTAAAAACTTATTCAAAAATGACTTGAAAGCTGTGAACATGACTCGCTGGAATGTGGCCGGGGCATTACAAAGGCCGAATGGCATGACTCTATATGCAAAAATACCCCATTGTGTAGCAAATGTTGTTTTTTATTAGTCTTGAGGAGCAATTTGCACTTGGTTATAGCCACTAAAGCCATCCAAGAAGCTATATATTTCAGATCCTGCCATCTTTTCCAACACTGTTTCTGTTAAGGGTAGGGGATAGTGATCCCTAATGGTGGCAGCATTCACATTTTTTGAATTTATGCATATTCTAAGCTTCTTGTTGCGTTTAGGCACAATGACAATGGGTGAAACTCAATCAGTGTGCTCTATCTCGTAGATGAATCTGGCATCTAGGAGTTTTTCTAGCTCGTCATAAACCATGGTGCCATATTTAGGATTTGTGCGATAAGGTCCACATACCTTAGGGTGAGCACCTTCCCTTATAGGTATTGTGTGTACTGCCACTTCTAGTGAAATTCCTTTCATCTCTTTGTATGACCACGCTAGGCAGTCATGATATTCCATTAGGAGTTCTTTGAGTTTGGTTTCATCTTCTTGATGGAGCTGTTTTCCAATGAAAACCAAATTTTCTTCCTCCCCTTTAAGGGCGAGGTTTATTGTGCATGTTTTTGTCAGTCCCTCATAGATTGGAGTTTCTCCAATGCTATCGGTTTCTTGAACTTCAGATTCTCTGAGTGGTCTTGGCATTTCTATTGGCGCACTGCCACTTGTATAATTCTTGAAGTATTTCGGCACTTCTCGAAGATCGGCCTCTGATGGGGTTGAACTAGCCTGACATGTGTCATGTGTATTGGGTGGCATAGTTGCATTTATTAATTTGTTAGGCTCTTCTTTTCTTTCTTTTTCTGAAGTCGCTTGATCGAGCTTCATTCACACATGTGGCTTATATTTGCGAAACTTTTTACGTTGGGAACTGTGGGGTAACTTTTCCACTGGTAAGGTGTTGCCAAGTAAGGGTTCATGTGCTGCACATACTCCTTCCAATCCCTCAAGGGACCATTAAAGAGGCGGTGGTTCTGATTTTGAGGGAGCTGACTTTGCAAGGTACAATTCGATGATCCTTGATTGGACTTGTTCGAATTCATTGAAGTGCTCGGCCTTGGCTTTTTTGCAATTTCCTCCTGCAGCTTTCTTGCGGGATCTTCTACTGTTATTCAACTGCAGACGTTCAACTTTTGGGAGCTCGACTGCCATTAGGGCATGCAGAATGGCTACATCATTATCAAAGATTTGATCTTCAATTTCAGCATTCATTGCCTCTATTTCAAGGTCCCAAGGAAAGTCTGAGTCATCATTGGTATTGGTACCTTCTTCAGGTTCATTATCCCACTCGAGGTCAGCCATAAAGAATGGCATCTCTAGATCTATTGGTTCTTCATGTGTCAGTGGAGGATCGACCTGTAGTGCATTAGCATCGATCTGTGAGAAGATGGGGTCTAATGAGTGGCAGTTGTCGATGGTTGCCAATGTTTGTTTCTAGTTATTGACATTGCTTTGTGAGTCACCCGCTATGACATGCTATTGCAAGGGACCTAATTTGCTTGAGATTGTCGTGGAAGATGTGTCATCCAATGCTCTAGGCACAATTGGTTTAATAGCTCCTATCCCCACATTCACTCTGACTGCAGTGTCTCGATTCTGGATTGTCAGTCTATCAGTTGCCCAATCATGGAGGACTGATGCTTCCCGTAACCAAGGACGTCCCAGTAAGATTTGATAGGATTTTTTGGGGAGATCCAAGATTGTGAATTGAAGGGAAAAGTGGACTCCGGCGATCTTTATGGACACACCATTCACTATCCCCAAGGGTTTAGCCCATGAATCATCGGCAAGGCGTATGTTGAAATTCACCTTTTGCATCGATGGGAGACCCCATTCTTCATAGAGCTCCTTTGATAGGACATTGACACTTGCTCCACCATCCACTATGGCTTGGACTTCATTATATGCCTTGTGGATCAAAGGCACAGTAATGTTGTGTATGTCATCTCTCTCACCCATCCGCACAAGGATATCTTCAATGTCATTCATAGGTGGAGGGGGATTTGCGAGTTCAATCCATCCTTTGAAACTCTCCCAGAGATTGGGACAGTTTCGTAGGAGGATTCCGATGGGAATTGACGGGAATTGACACAGGGCAACTCAGGATGCTAGAGAGTGCGGCTCCTTCAAGTTGACGTGGTGGTACATTTTGTTGTGGAGTCTGTTGTTGGAACAAAGGCTTGAGTACAGTATCAATACTTTATGGGGCCAAGTCATGGATTGGGTCTTGAGGTTGTTTCTCAGCCTCAAATTGAGCTTATTCATTTTGGACCCATTGTTGAAGTACCTAAAAATGAGCCTTCTCCACCTCTGCATTCGGGTATGGAGCTTCTTTTATTTGAAGCTCAGGATTTGATGTGGATGAGCTCGACTGCTCATTGCTTGGCGGAGGTGGAGGCACTTGTGCTTTCTTTTTCAGAAGTCACTTTGGTTGGATTGGAATGTTAGGGTCCTTGAAGGCCTCTTTCTGTTGGCGTGTAATTACATTGACAGGTTGTGACTTTACACTTGCTGGACCCAGACTTTGATGGTCCACCCCAATGATGCCGATGGGGACGTCAGGCTTAACCTCTATTTGTTCTTGGATATTATTTTTCATAGGACAATCCATGCACACATGTCCTATGCCACAATCTCTGCAGAGTGGTTGGAAAGTAGCTGTGGGCTACCATGATGAGGGCACTCTGCAATCCGGTAATTTTCTCCACAACTGTAGCACTTGATTGGTGCTCGAAATGTGTTGGATCGTACTTGATTTGCATAAACTAGTATAAGACCCTCTCTACCTTCTACATAGCACACTAGGTACTCTGCTTCATACTCAAATAACGAGTCGACTTCCTCGGCTTGTAATTGATGTATTGGAACTACCTGAGGAGCTAGGTTTGGTGCCCTTGGATATGGTCGTGGATTCGGATTCCTAAGTAGTTGTGGGACTTGTGTCTGAATGGGAATAGGATTTAGCCTCAGAGTTGGGGGCACTTGTGCAAGTGCCGGTTGCCTGTATACTGGCATGGGTGCCGCTTGGTATTGTGGAGGTCGAGGCAGATTGTTGCACATGTTGAAGATGCAACTATTCTCATCATGATCGTCGACGATGCAGATATGGCACCACAATCGTGGCGGTGGATTTGCTTGTGCAGTGATCTTGGCTCTGAGGACCAGGCACTCATTTGCTATATGATTTGCTAGGTAGTGTGGACACCATACATTTTCTTGCCGTGGATATGTTTGAGTTGGCAGCTGAGACAAGTGGAGTTTTTGATCCATGGCCTGCATCATATCTTCTTTCAGCTTCAAGGTCATGGCCTCTAGCCGATCTTTATTTGATGTTTCAGTAGTGTCCTTTGATTTACTCTTTTTTGAGTGCTTATCTCGTGTATTTGATCTGCCGTCATCACTGCTAGTGTTTGAGTCTATCATGCCATCCTCGATGTCAATGGCTGCCACATGAGTAGCACTGAATGTTTTATGGCTGCTTATTTTTTTTAATATCCTTTCGGATTTATTTTCTTAGACATGCTATGAACCATGCCGTGAGGTACTTTGCATTTGGGCGTGGGTCACATTTGGTGATCAATCTCTTCATCTTTCCCAGGTATGCGTACATCTTCTCTCCAGCCTTATTCAATCTTGCTGAGTTGGAGAGTGGGATCATCTTGTAGCCTCTCCGTTTGAAGGCGTCGTTTGAATTCGGTTTGAAGTAGGTCCCATGTTGCATGTTCTTCCACGAGAAGGTCTAGGTAGCATTCTGACGCTTCATCAGCTAAGGCCATTGGAAACCAAGCCACCTTGGTTTCATGGGATTGATCGCCACCTGCTCGACGTGCGGTAACAAAATGCTGGAGGAAGCGGGCTGGGTTTCCCCTACCATTATATTTGGGAAGTTCCAGTCTTCCCAAGGGGTGTCGGCCTTGATTGTTGTTATTTCTTCGATGGAAGAAGTTGTTAGCCTCTGCATCGAGGTTGAGATCCCCATCATTGTCATGACGGCATCCAACCATGTTGGGGCGTGGAGGAGTTAAAGGGAGGGGTTGAATCTCAGGGGGGGATTCGGGGTAAAGGAGTGGCAGGGGCGGGTGTTGCAGCAGAGTTATATGTTGATGTGGTGACCGTTGGAGTTGAAGGCATTGGCCGGAATGTAGCTGCATGCACATTGTGCGTGATTTGCCAAGGGTGTCTCTGCCACAAGTGCAGGTGTGGATGTAGTGTGGTTGGGAGGGTTAGAGTGGTGTTAGTTTGTGTAGGGACCGTCGTGTTAATAATGTGCCTAAGATTGTCCTACATGTGTAGGGAAATGTGCCGGTGCAGATGGATTGTTAATAGGTGGTCACGGTGTGAAGATATGATCGAATTGGTGCGAAACAAGGCCCACACGGGGGCACGAATGAACGAGTGCTAGGGATGCCGAAATGGTGTGCAATGGGTTGTAAGAAAACAATACAACATCTGTTCTCAACAGATAATAGGATCTCGTATGCAAGAGAGAAAAGCAGATAGTATGGAGACTAAAAAATTTGATTACTATAAAACTGATACAATAGATGGCACTGCCTCCCAACCGTGCGATCCTATGAAAGAAGCTTCTATGGTGAGCTAGAAACAATAGAGGACGGAGGCTGGATGCTAAGGAATCAGGGTTGCTATAGCTAGTGATGAAATGGGCTTCACGAGCTTACTCTTATATAGCCACCAGTCGTAGTCAGTTAGACCCAATTGGGTGACCGACCCAGTCCACCCAAAACGGCTGATTGGGGGTCGGTCCTGAAATAGGCCACTGACCACACGATTACTGTGACTAGAATATCCACCACGATGATTTTCTCTACCCCAAGAATTCCGCGAGCGATTACTACTGGATTGACCACCTTGGTCGTACTGCTTCTTGCAGCAATCTCTTTCATAGTGTCCAAACTTGTAACAGTAGTTGCACTAAATGTTTGACACATTGGTGGATGCATTCCCTCATCCTTGGAATCTTCCTTGATTGGAATAATTTCCTCTTTACTGATTTTGATGTTGCAGAGGATGATGCTGATGCTGATTTTGTTGCTGATGATGACCACTTTTCTGATATGATCTACCTCTGTGCCTCTGCCTTTGCCTCTACTTCTGTCTGAAGCTGTGAATGCCTGATCATTAGAATGACCTTTACGTGCTTGAATGGCCTGAGTCTTGAGTTCTTCACCAAGTAGGACTGACTAAAGCTCTTCCAGTGTTGGAATTTGCCATTAGATGGCAATACTGTGGACTAGATTCTCGTATCCCTCTCCTAGTCCATTCAAGATTACTTGAACCATTTCTATGGGGTACATAATCTCTCCTACTGCTGCAAGTTGATTGTTGTAGTCTTTTATGTAGAGTACATAAGCATGACCGGTTTCACTACTGTTGCAAAAACTCTGGTTGATCTGGTTTCTCAGGGTGAGAATCCTAGATGTGTTCTTGGACTCGTAGAGAGTTGCGAACATATCCCATGCTTCTTTTGATGTCTTGACTGTGTTGAGCTGTCCTAGCATGACATCTTGCACATTCTGCTTGATCAGGTAATAGGCATACTTGTCTTTCTTATCCCATTCTGCCTGAGCTGGGGCAATGGCAAGATCTGCTACTCGTGCGAAAACTATTTGTGTAGATGTAGATGCCGTTGTAGATCCTGTTGCTGGTGTTGTGACAATAGATGGAGTAGTGCTACTTGTGGCTAGATCAACCAATGGTCTAGGTGTAGACCCATCGACATACTCCCATTTGTTCTGAAGTACAAGACTGGTCTCCATTCGGTATTTCCATGTACTGTAATTCCTGAGGTAGAGGAAATCATCATGGTGGATATTCTAGTCATAGTAGAGAGTGGGCTGCCTCGGGAAATGGTCCGCCTACCCTCAGTGTAGTCAGTCATGGGATGCCTTCCCGCACTTGCATGTAGCCTAGTTGGTAGTGTGCTAACTCCGTCCAGCCATCAGGCCACACATGGCCCCCATCTGGTGTCCAAACCAGGACCTACCGGATAACCGAGCTACTCAAATGCCTCCTCATATGGGGGGCTTACAAGTAGAGTTGGCTATTCCCACATAGTTACACGAGAGTGGAACATTGATATCTAACACAACCATCGAGCTTAAGCACATCAAAACAAATCAATTACACATTAAGAACATTGTCCAATACACATTAAAAATTTTAAACCAGCTCTTTATTTCTATTCCAACTACGCTGATTACATAGTTGGTGTTTGATTTGAACCAGCTCAATGGCATGTTGCTATTAATTTTTGTTCCAACCACATAGCTGGTTTTACACCAGAACCAGCTCGGTGGTATGTTGCATGATGTTTCTACCATCGGGCTAGTTGGGTTGGTTTTGTACAATCACTTTAGAATTCAAACCACTTCCAACCACTAGGCAATCACATTAAAAACATCAAAAGAAGTCAATTACACATTAAGAACATCAAACAAATCAATTATACACATTAAGAACATCAGTTGACATTACTAGCTCAATGATATTGCTATTTATTTCTGTTCCACCACACTGACTTAGGACAAGCACATAACTGGTCTTTACAGCTCGGTGGCATGTTGATGCTCATTTCTGTTCCAACCACATAACTAGTGCTACATCCGAACCAGCTCGGTCATATTTTGCATAATGTTCATACCACTGGGCTGGTTGGGCTGGTTTAGGATAGTCACTTTAGAATTCAAACAACTAGAACTAAGCAAAGATAGCCACCTGCGTTGAGTCAAGCAAGTGTATGATGTGCTCCTCAAACTGCTTGTGTTCAATCCGATTTTTGAAAATGTCCTTTTGGTTTGGAGAAAATTCATGTTCTTATGCTAGAATAATGTCACTAGAGTAATGACTTCTTCTTGCACTTTCCGGCTATGCTACCTGCAGAGATTTTCTCCCAAACTCGAAAAACGAAAGCAATAATGATCCTCTTACTAAGACACCGCAACTTGGTTTGCTTTCTTGAGATCCTTACCACGAGCCGAGCTCTGATACCATGTGAAGAGAGTGGGAGAGAAGTAAGGAGTCTCACTTGCTCAGGGGGGTCACTATGTATAAACCCTCTATATCACGTGCGTTCAAGGCCTATATTTAAAATCCCTTATTTGTAAATTTTTTCATTAATAAAATGTACCCCTTTTCTACAAATCTGTAAATTTTTTCCAAAACTATTTTAAATAGTCCCTTATGTATATTTATTTCTGTAAATTTTAGAAATAAAAAATATCCTTTTGTTGAACTCACGTGATAGGGTTACATATGATGAGTGACCCCCCCTGAGCTCACTTGCAGCTTTCTCACATACACAATGGGGGAATACGCACAAAGGTGGAGGCTGAAAACAGTTTTCCTCTTCTTAGTTGTGAAAGCCAAAAGAACTCTCTCTTAGTACAAAAGGAATAGATGAACCCTATATGTGGGTCGCAAACCAAACTCAACTAACCTAGGTGGCATACTAACTGAGCCACTAACTAGAGTATGTAAGGATAGCTGTCCATCTATTATTCATAGGCGGTGTACCAACCGCATTTGTAGCTAACAAGTCGGTGACATAAATGCACAATGGTCACCCTGGCATATCAGGAGTGGAGCTCGATATCTCAACAGTGATAACCCTGCCAACATGTCAGGAGTTGCACGCACAAGAGACACGGAACCTGAGAGATGGGCTACAGAAAAGTGAAAGGGGCACACAACTTAGATTAACTAGTTGTAAAGAGGGCAACATTAGCTATGCTACTATCCCCTGAAACACAAAAGAAATGGATTGGACACACAACATCAAAGATGTTGTCAATTGGAAGGTGCACTGTCTCAGATTGGGATGCCCTTCGTGGTGTGGCAAGAGGGCAATATATGCTATAGGGGGGGAGAAGCCCTTGGTGACATTTTTTTTTTGATTCGAGGCCATTTCGGGGCTTGTTTTGGTGGCGGAAGTTTTCCGCAGGCACTCAGAAAGGTGCCATGTTTTTTATGTGCGACCATTGTTTTGCAAGTCAGTGAAAAGTTGCGGCAAAAATAGCATCATATGCTTGTGCATAGAGATATTGGGAGTGACAGAATCATTCTTATTACCTGTTGATGCAAAATCGTCACTAGGAAGTAACTGTGTGGTCAAATACCACTTTTGTGAGATTTGCAGATTTGCCCTTGTGAGACAGAAGTTGTGTTTTTTGCAGTGACAGAATATTTTTTAGTGTTCTATAATGGCATCTAATGCTCTTTCACAGATAGTCACTGAAAAGCTTGACAACAACAACTTCCAAGCATGGAAGTTTAGAATGATGAATTTCCTTAAGGGAAAAGGCTATTGCAAGTTCATTACTGGAGCTGAACAACAACCAGTTATTCCTAATGTTCCTAATCAATAGGAGTTGCAGGCATTTAAAGGATGGCATGAGAGAGCCAGAAAAAATATGTACTGGCTGTCTATCAGTATTTTAGATTCTATGATTGTGCATATTCAAGATGCAAGCACGCCGAAGGAGGCGTGGGATACTTTGACAAAAATGTATAGTACAAATATGCAAGCCAGGAAAATGCAGCTCAAGCAGGAGTTGCACAATGTGCAGAGAGAAAATACGAGAATCAATGACTACCACATGAAATTGAAGAAGATTGGAGATGCACTTGCTTCCATTGGGTCACCAGTGGAAGATGATATGACCTTGAATGGTCTAGGAAAGGATTGTGCACAATTCCAGACATCCATTGCCATTCGTGAGAATTTTTTTGATTTTTAGGAGTTGATTGCTCTTCTAATTTCTGAAGAGCAGAGAAATGGTGGTGCATCTTCTTCAGGAGGAACTTCAAAAGAAGCTGTCTTCTACTCAAATGCTGGAAGAGGTAGAGGTAGAGGTAGAGCAAGCCGATCTAGAGGCCGTGGCAGAAATGGGACTTAAATTAATCCAGGCCCAAAATATTGTTGTAGGATTGCCTAAGTTTAAGGTTGCAAAAATGCATAAGGTATGTGAAGCTTGTAAATTTGGAAAACAGGCAAGGAAACCATTTCCTAGACATGTTCAAGAGAGTAAGAGGCCATTGGAATTAATCCACTCTGATGTGTGGACTACTAAAGCTGCATCTATTGGAGGCTGTCATTATTTTGTCACTTTTATTGATGACTACAATAGAAAAGTTTGGGTGTATTTTTTGAAAAAGAAAAGTGAAGTGTTTGGGCATTTCAAAGCTTTTAAAGCTATGGTTGAAAAAGAAACAAGCCTACAAATAAAATGCCTAAGGTCAAGTGGAGGGGGAGAGTACCTCTCAAATGAGTTTGCAAGTTTCCTACAGAAGCATGGCATAAAGCAGCAATATTCATGCAGTCATACCCCACAGCAAAATGGACTTGCAGAAAGGAAAAACAGGCATATTGGAGAGGTACCTCGTGCCATGCTCAAGGAAAAAGATCTGCCAGAGGAGAGGTATACTGGTAGGACATAATTAATAGGACTCCCATTTCAGCAATACATGGCATGATGCCAGAGGAGAGGTATACTGGTAGGAAACCAAATATTTCTCATTTAAAAGTTTTTGGTTGCATTGCCTATGTTCATGTGCTAGATGAGTTGAGATCCAAGTTGGATCCAAAAGCTGAGAAGTGCATCTTTATTGGTTATTATTTGCAGCAGAAAGGGTATAGATGCTATAACTGTTGGCTCTTTCCTACCGCTTTCGTAGGAAGAGCTGGGTATTCTATGTTGCAGGGTTCCGAGGCTTTTTGTCACCTACAGATATATTGGAATTGTCGTTGTAGTATATATGTAGCTTAGGACCTCGAGTCGTGTTCCGGTGAGAGACGTAGGCTTAAGTGTGGTGAGTAAACATAATGCAAGCATGTGTAAAAGGCACGTAAACCATTGTTGTTGGGGTAATGAAGGCTTCCGCCTTCATTGGGGGTTGTAGGGTTTAGGAGGAGTTTAAGGGTTCAGAAGGAGGTTCCAGGGTTTAGAAAGAGTTCAGGGTTAGAAAGAGTTCCAGGGTTCAGAAGGAGGTTCCAAGGTTTAGAAGGAGTTCAGGGTTAGGAGGAGGATCCAAGGTTCAGAGTAAAGTACATGGTGGAGAACTCGTCTCCCTCGTAGATCATTGAGTTTAAGGGTTTAGGAAAGCATAGGAGTGGGAGAGGAAGAAGGTGTAAGAGCATGGGTGAAGTAAGAGAGAGAGGAGGAAGGAGGAGGAGGGAAGAGGAGGAGGGGGAGGGAGGAGGAGGAGGGAGGAGGAGGAGGAGGAGGAGGAGGAGGGAGGAGGAGGGAGGAGGAGGAGGGAGGAGGGAGGAGGAGAGGGAGAGGATGGGTTGCAGGGTTGGAGGAGAGGGGAGAAGGGTTGCAAGGTTAGGACATGCTTTTGGACGTGCAGTGCAAGGAAGCATGGACACTTGAGACAAATGCTTGCAATACCAATGTAGACTCAACACAATGCCCCAAGAGTGTGGGCTTCATTCCATTATGGGGTATTTATTCAAGTTGGAGAGCTTCCCTCTCTGCATGTAACACAAAGTCGTATCACAAAGTTGTAACACAAAGTTGTATCACAAAGTTGTAACACAAAGTTGTGTCACAAAGTCGTAACACAAAGTTGTGTCACTTAGTTGTAACACAAAGTTGTGTCACAAAGTTGTATCACAAAGTTGTTACACAAAGTTGTGTCACAAAGTCGTAACACATTCTCTCTCTTCATGTAGAAGTTGTAACATAAACTTGTAACACAAAGTTGTTACATAAAGTCGTAACATAAAGTTGTGTCTAGAAGTTGTAACACAAAGTTGTAACACAAAGTTGTATCACAAAGTTGTATCACCTTCTCTTTCTTCATAAGTTCATGTTGGCACAGAGTCAACATACTCCCGGATCCATTTTATTACCCGTCCTCGGGTTATGGATTATTTTGATTTCAAAGTTGAGATGCCATGTGCGTAATCCAGTGGCTATTTAGCTTGTGGTATGCGAGTCGTTCCTGCTGTAATTCTTTTGCACCACACAATGTGTAGTTAATAGTCAAGAAACTTATCTTCTCTTAAGGAGGGGTAGATGACTATGAATGTCAGAGGGGATCTCGTTGCTGAGGTTGCGGACGCTGCCATCGAATCTTCTTGGGAAGAGGTTTAGCGGGGGTCTCGTTGATGAGGCTGTCATTTCTTGCTATCTTGCATATAGGTTGGATGCGATTGCACCCGTAGCATTGAGCTTGTAGATAATTAGTATGCAAGTTTGATATTTTTGCATATAGGAGACGGCTGTGATGTTTGGCGGGGGTCTCGTTGCGGAGGCTGCAGACTCTGTTGCCAACTCATCTTGAGTTTTGGCATAGCTTTGTGTACTGCGTGTGAGTTCATTGCATGCTTTGAGAGTATGGAATGAAAGTGTGTGATACTATTTTTTATGCAATCTATTATGTGCCTATGCAAAATCATGTGAGTGCATGTGATGTGTCTAACTATATGCTTATTTGTGGGATTTGATAGGGAAACTAAGACTCAAACATCCCGAATGTGCAAAAAATGTGCGTATGCAGTGAGTGTGCGTGTAACAATCTAGTGCAAACTATATGTGCAAAAACGTGCATATGCGAGTGAGTGCTTGTGATACAATCTAATCCTAACTAAGGAAGACTTGGTTTCCCAAATCTTCGTTTTTGTCGGGGATGGCTCGCGTGTTGATGTAGTAGCGCTTCAGTCGGCTCCCGTTTATTGTTGTGTTGAATTGCACTCCATCTAGTGTTTCAAGGAGCACAGCTCCAATGGGATTCATCTTGCGTACTCGGTAGGGTCCTTGACCTAGATATTTCAGTTTTCCCTTGTGTACTTTGGCATTGTATAACAGGACTAAGTCGCCTTCCTTGATGTCTTTAGCTTTTAGATTCCTGTCAAACCATGCCTTTCTTCGACGTTTTTCTGTTGTCATGGCATGATAAGCGACTAGTCTTGTCTCTGTATGCTTTTCCAACTGACAGAGCCTTTCTTTCAAGGACTCATGATCACCCATGCGTTCTTGTATTGCGATGCGCAGACTTGGTATTATAAATTCAAGTGGGACCACGGCTTCAAGGCCGTACACCAATTGAAAAGGTGTGTTCCCTGTGCTGACCTTGAATGTGGTTCTGTATGCCCATAAGGCTGCGTTCAGTTTCTCTGCCCAATCAGAACGCTGCGGTTCTACTACCTTGGTGAGGATATTGCATATGATTTTGTTTGTGGATTCTGCTAATCCATTCCCTTGGGGGTAGTAGGGTGTGCTTTTTCTATGAATGACCATGAAGCCAGACAAGAGTTCTTGGATTACATCATTGACAAAATGTGTGCCTCTATCCGACACAATTTCTACGGGGCATCCGAATCGGGTGATCACATGTTCGTACAAGAATCTTGCTGTGCTTTTGGCATCTGCCTTTCTGACTGCCTTAGCTTCAGCCCATTTTGTAAAGTAATCAGTGGCCACAATGATGTAGCGTGCCTGTGTTCCTTTTGCTGCTGGATGTATGGGACCCACATAATCAATCCCCCATTTTTCAAATGGCTGTTGTGCAACAATTGTTGTTAGGGGATTGAAGTCTTTGTGTTGTGGTTTAATAGTTCGTTGGCATACATCACAGCCTTTTACATATTCATAGGCATCTGCCCACAGTGTTGGCCACCAATAGCCTGCGAGGAGAACTTTTCTTGCTGTGGCTTCCCCTTGGAAGTGTCCTCTTGCAATGCCTTCATGAACTTCACTCAGGATTGGCAGGATCTCATGAGGCATTACACATCTTCTTAATATCTGGTCCTTGCCCATCTTGTATAGTTGTCCTGCAATGAGTTGATATGGTGCAGCCTTTAGAATCAATTTTCTGGCCTCTACTGCTTTCATGTCAGGGGGTGGTCTTCCTGCCATCAAGTACCCAATGATATCTCCACACCATTCTGGAACAGCATCTATTTGAAATATTGTGGCATCTGGTAAGTCATCTTCTACTCCAGTGGCTTCTTCTCCTGTCTTTACTCGAGACATGTGATCGGCAATGTAGTGTTGGGCACCTTTGCGGACCATAATTTTGAAGTTGAATTCTTGTAGCAAGAGGAGCCATCTGGTTATTCTTCCTGTGGTACACGGACGGTTCACAAGATAAAGCAATGCTTGATGGTCGGTGTAGAAGACAAAATCATTTGCAAGGAGATAGTGCCGAAATTTCTTTACACTGTACACCATTGCTAGGGCTTCTCTTTCTGTGGTTGTATAGTTGATCTCTGCATCATTGAGTTGTCGACTGGCGAAGTAGACGGGGTAGTCTTTCTTATGTTCACCCGGTTGACAAAGCACACTCCCAATTGCATACTTGGATCCATCAGTATGAACATGAAAATCAATATCCCAATTGGGAGATAGAAGGATGGGTGCTGTGATTAGGCGCCACTTTAAAAGCTCAAAGGCTTGGTCGCACTCTTCGGTCCATAAGAACTCCACTAATAACTTGTAAAGTGGTCTAGCGATCATGGCATACCGCAATATAAATCTTCTATAATAGCCGGCATGTCCCATAAAGACCTGTACACCTTTGGAATTTGTAGGAGGAGGCAATTCCATGATGATCTTGATTTTGTCCATGTCAGTTGCAATCCCATGTTGAGAGACGATGTGTCCCAAAACAACTCCGTGGGTGACCATGAACTGGCATTTTGTTGGATTTAGGGAGATGCCATACTCCCTGCATTTGATTAGTACTTCTTCCAGACATTTGAAGTGGTCCTGTTTGGTTGAATGGATGCACAAATCATCCAAGAACACTTGTAAAAACTTATTCAAGAATGACTTGAAAGCTGTGAACATGACTCGCTGGAATGTGGCCGGGGCATTACAAAGGCCGAATGGCATGACTCTATATGCAAAAATACCCCATTCTGTAGCAAATGCTGTTTTTGATTGGTCTTGAGGAGCAATTTGTACTTGGTTATAGCCACTGAAGCCATCCAAGAAGCTATAAATTTCGGATCCTGCCACCTTTTCCAACACTGTTTCTGTTAAGGGTAGGGGGTAGTGATCCCTAATTGTGGCGGCATTCACATTTTTCAAGTTTACGCATATTCTGAGCTTCTTGTTGCGTTTAGGCACAATGACAATGGGTGAAACCCAATCAGTGTGCTCTATCTCGTAGATGAATCCGGCATCTAGGAGTTTTTCCAGCTCGTCATAAACCATGGTGCCATATTTAGGATTTGTGCGATAAGGTCCACATACCTTAGGGCGAGCACCTTCCCTTATAGGGATCGTGTGAACTGCCACTTCTGGTGAAATTCCTTTCATCTCTTTGTATGACCATGCTAGGCAGTCACGGTATTCCATTAGGAGTTCTTTGAGTTTGCTTTCATCTTCTTGACGGAGCTATTTCCCAATGAAAACTAACTTTTCTTCCTCCCCTTCAAGGGCGAGGTTTATTGTGCGTGTTTTTGCCGGTCCCTCATAGATTGGAGTTTCTCCAATGCTATCGGTTTCTTGAACTTCAGATTCTCTGATTGGTCTTGGCATTGCTATTGGTGCACTGCCACTTGTATAATTCTTAAAGTATTACGGCACTTCTCGAAGATCGGCCTCTGATGGGGTTGAACTAGCCTGAGATGTGTCATGAGTACTGGGTGGCATAGTTGCATTAAGTAATTTGTTAGGCTCTTCTTTCCTTTCTTTTTCTGAAGTCTCTGGATCAAGCTTCATCCGCACATGTGGCTTATATTTCCGAAACTTCTTACGTTGGGAACTGTGGGGTAACTTTTCCACTGGCAAGGTGTTTCCAAGTAAGGGTTCATGTGCTGCACATACTCCTTCCAGTCCTTCAGGGGACCATTCAAGAGGTGGTGGTTTTGACTTTGAGGGGACTGCCTTTGCAAGATACAATTCCACAATCCGTGTTTGGACTCGTTCGAATTCATTGAAGTGCTCGGCCTTGGCTCTTCTGCGATTTCCTCCTGCAGCTTTCTTGCGGGATCGTCTGCTGTTATGCAACTGTGGAGGTTCAACTTTTGGGAGCTCAACTGCCATTAGGGCATGCAGAATGGCTAGGTCATTATCAAAGATTTGATCTTCAATCTCATCATTCGCAGCCTCTGTTTCAAGGTCCCAAGGAAAATCTGAGTCATCATTGGTATGGGTACCTTCTTCAGGTTCATTATCCCATTCGAGATCAGCCATAAAGAATGGCATCTCTAGATCGATTTGTTCTTCATGTGTCGGTGGAGGATCGACCTGTAGTGCGTTAACATCTATTTGTGAGAAGATGGGGTCTAATGAATGGCAGTTGTCAATGGTTGCCAATGTTTGTATCCAGTTATTGACATTGCTTTGTGAGTCACCTGCTATGGCATGCTGTTGCAAGGGATCTGATTTGCTCGAAATTGTCGTGGAAGATGTGTCATCCAATGCTCTAGGAACAATGGGTTTAATAGCTCCTGTCCCCACATTCACCCTGACTGCAGTGTCTCGATTTTGGATTGTCAATCTATCCGTTCCCCAGTCATGGAGGACTGATGCTTCCCGTAACCAAGGACGTCCCAGTAAGATTTGATAGGATTTTTTGGGGAGATCCAGGATTGTGAATTGAAGGGAAAAGCGGACTCCTGCGATCTTTGTGGACACGCCATTCACTACTCCCAAGGGTTTAGCCCGTGAATCATCGGCAAGGCGTATGTTGAAATTAGCCTTTTGCATTGGTGGGAGACCCCATTCTTCGTAAAGCTCCTTTGATAGGACATTGACACCTGCGCCACCATCCACTATGGCTTGGATTTCATTATATGCCTTGTGGATCAAAGGCATAGTGATGTTGCGTATGTCATCTTTCTCACCCATCCGCACAGGGATATCATCAATGGCGTTCATAGGTGGAGAGGGATTTGCGAGTTCAATCCATCCTTTGAAACTCTCCCAGAGATTGGGACAATTTCGTAAGAGGATTCCGATGGGAATGGACACAGGGCAACTCAGGATGCTAGAGAGTGCAGCTCCTTCAAGTTGACGGGGTGGTACATTCTGTTGTGGAGTCTGTTGTTGGAACAAAGGCTCGAGTACAGTATCAATACTTTGTTGGGCCAAGTCATGGAGTGGGTCTTGAGCTTGTTTCTGAGCCTCAAATTGAGCTTGTTCATTTTGAACCCATTGCTGAAGTACCTGAAAACGAGCCTTCTCCACCTCTGCATTCGGGAATGGAGCTTCTTGTATTCGAGGCTCGGGAGTGGATGTGGATGAGCTCGGCTGCTCATTGCTTGGCGGGGGTGGAGGCACTTGTGCTTTCTTTCTCAGAAGTCGCTTCGGTTGGATTGGAATGATAGGGTCCTTCGTGGCCTCTTTCTGTTGGCGTGTAATTACATTGATAGGTTGTGACCTTAGACTTGCCGGACCCAGACTTTGATGGTCCACCCCAATGATGCCGATGGGGACGTCAGGCTTAACCTCTGTTTGTTCTGGGACCTTATTTTTCATGGGACAATCCATACAGGCATGTCCTATGCCACAATCTCTGCAAAGTGGTTGGAAAGTAGATGGGCTACCGCGATGAGGGCACTCTGCGATTCTATGATTTTCTCCACAACCGTAACACTTGATTGGTGCTCGAAATGTGTTGGGTCGCACTTGATTTGCATAGACTGGGATTAGACCCTCTGCACCTTCTACATAGTACACTGGGTACTCTGCTTCATACTCAAATAGCGAGTCTACTTCCTCGGCTTGTAATTGATGTATGGGAACTGCCGGAGGAGCTGTATTTGGTGCTCTTGGATACGGTCGTGGATTCGGATTCCTGAGTAGTTGGGGGACTTGTGTCCGAACGGGAACAGGATTTAGTCTCGGAGCTGGGGGCGCTTGTGCAAGTGCCGGTTGCCTGTATACTGGCATGGGTGCCGCTTGGTATTGTGGTGGTCGAGGCGGATTGTTGCGCATGTTGAAGATGCAACTGGTCTCATCATGGCCGCCGACGACACAGATATGGCACCACAACCGTGGCGGTGGATTTGCTTGTGCATTGATTCTTGCTCTTAGGACTGGGCATTCATTTGCTGTATGATTTGCCAAGCAGTGTGGGCACCAGACATTTTCTCGCCGTGGGTATGTTTGAGTTGGCGGCTGAGACAAGTGAAGTTTTTGATCCATGGCCTGCATCATATCTTCTTTCAGCTTCAAGGTCATGGCCTCGAGGCGATCTTCATTGGATGTTTCGGCAATGTCCTTTGATTTACCTTTTTTCGAGCGCTTATCTCGTGTATTGGACCTGGCATCATCACTGCTAGTGTCTGAATCTGTCATGCCATCTTCGATGTCAATGGCTGCCGCATGAGCAGCACTGAATGTTTCATAGCTACTTATCTTTTTCATATCCTTGCGGATTTTCTTTCTGAGGCCTGCTATGAACCATGCCGTGAGGTACTTTGCATCTGGGCGTGGGTCACATTTGGCGATCAATCTCTTCATCTTTCCCAGGTATGTGCGTACATCTTCCCTCCGGCCTTGTTCGATCTTGCTGAGTTGGAGAGCGGGATCATCTTGTAGCCTTTCCGTTTGAAAGCGACGTTTGAATTCGGTTTGAAGTAGGTCCCATGTGGCACGTTCTTCCACAAGAAGGTCGAGGTACCATTCTGACGCCTCATCAGTTAAGGCCATTGGAAACCAAGCCACCTTAGTTTCATGGGATTGATCACCACCTGCTCGACATGCGGCATCAAAATGTTGGAGGAAGCGAGCAGGGTCTCCCCGACCATTATATTTGGGAAGTTCCAGTTTTCCCAAGGGGCGTCGGCCGTGATTGTTGTGATTTCGTCGATTGAAGAAGTTGTCAGCCTCGGCATCGAGCTCGATGTCCCCATCATGCTCAGGACGACGTCCAGCCATGTTGGGGCGAGGAGGAGTTAAAGGAAGTTGTTGAATCTCAGGGGGGGAGTCGGGGTAGAGGATTGGCGGGGGCGGTTGTTGCAGTGGAGTTAGTTGCGGATTGGGCGAGCGTTGGAGTCGAAGTCGTTGGCCGGAACGTAACTGCATGCAGATGGTGCGTGATTTGCCAAGGGTATCGCTACCCCAAGGGCGAGTGTGGAGGTGGTGCTGTTAGGAGAGTTAGAGTGGTGTTAGTTTGTGTAGGGACCGTCGTGTTAATAATGTGCCTAAGATTGTCCTACGTGTGTAGGGAAATGTGCCGGTGCAGACGGATCGTTAATCGGAGGTCGCGGCGTGAAAATACGAGTGAATTAATGCAAAATGAGGCCCACACGGGGGCGCGAATGAACGTGTGCGAGGGATGCCGAAATGGTGTGCAATGGGCTGGAAAAATACCCCGTAACGTGGTGTTTCCGTGTGTGAAATCTGGGTTCAAACGGGGTTCAATTTGGGTCCCAAACGGATGAGTTTCGAGGGGTTAAAGGAGGGGTAAATTTGGCGTTTGGGGGGTCCTAATGGTGGTGTGAATGGACTTTAAGTCCAACCGAGGGGTTGAAACCAAGTGACTCTAGTTAGAGTAACTAACCTAGATCCTCCCAGTTACTGTAACTGGGAGGTTTAACTAACTGTAGTTAGATACTAACTGTAGTTAGTCTAACCTAACTGAGGGCTAACTAAACTAACCTAACCGCAGTTCCTACTAACCAAACCTACGTAACTAATCTAACTTAGGTTAACTAACTAACTTAGTTGGCCTAACCTAACTAACCTAACCTAACTGTAGTTAGGACTAACTAACCTAAGGTTAAGCGACTAACCTAACCTAACCATAGTTAGGGCTAACTGGAGGTTAGTTTAGGTTAGGTGTAGTTAAAATATTTTTTTTTTTGGTTCTGAGGGGGCTGCCCGACGGCGGCGCTCGGGGGGGGGGGGGGGGGGGGGGGGGGGTTGCGCAGGGGAGGGGGGGTTTGCGCAAGGGGGGGGGGGTGCGCAGGGGAGGGTGGGGTTGCGCAAGGGGGGGTGCGCAGGGGAGGGAGGGTGCGAGGGGGTGTGGTCGCAAAGGGGCGAGGGGGGTGGCGGGGCTGGGAGCGGGCGGGGTAGGGTAGCGGGGGGCGGTGAGCGGGGCGGGGAGCGGGGTAGCGGGGGGGTAGGGTTAGGGTGGCGGGGCGGGGCGCGGGGTAGCGGGGGACTAGGGGGCTAGGGTAGCGGGGGGTAGGGCGGTGAGCGGGGCGGTGGGCGGGGCGGGTCGCGGCGCGCGGGGGCGGCGCCGCGCCGCGGGGCGGGGCGAGGCGCGGGTGGTGGGCGGGGCGGGGCGCGCAGGGGCGGCGCCGCGCCGCGGGGTGGTGCGGGGCGCGGGTGGTGGGCGGGGCGGGGCGGGGCGGGGCGCGCAGGGGCGGCGCCGTGCCGCGGGGCGGGTCGCAGAGCCGCCGCGGGGCGGCCGGCAGGGGTGGGGGGGTTGGGTTAACAGGGTTAAGGGGGAGGGGGAGAGAGGGGGATGGAAGGGGGGGGGGGAAGGTGGAGGGGGGAGGTGGTGGTGGAGATGAAGGGGGAGGGTGGAGATGGAGGGGGAGGGGGGAGATGGTGGTGGAGATGAAGGGGGAGGGGGGAGGTGGTGGTGAAGGGGGAGGGGGAAGGGGGAGGTGGAGGTGGAGGGAGAGGGGGAGATGGAGATGGAGGGGGAGGGGGGAGGTGGTGGTGGAAGGGGGGGGGGAAGGTGGAGGGGGGAGGTGGTGGTGAAGGGGGAGGGGGAAGGAGGAGGTGGAGGTGGAGGGAGAGGGGGAGATGGAGATGGAGGGGGAGGGGGGAGGTGGTGGTGGAAGGGGGGGGGGAAGGTGGAGGGGGGAGGTGGTGGTGGAGATGAAGGGGGAGGGGGGAGATGGTGGTGGAGATGGAGGGGGAGGGGGGAGATGGTGGTGGAGATGGAGGGGGAGGGGGGAGGGGGAGGTGGAGGGGGGAGGTGGTGGTGGAGATGAAGGGGGAGGGGGGAGGGGGAGGTGGAGGTGGAGATGGAGGGGGAAGGGGGAAGAAAGAGGGAAAAAAAAAAAAAAAAAAAAAACTTGAAAGACTGAAATCGAAAAGCAGGGAGAGGTGATCACCTGATCGCTCTCCAAGTCTTTCTCGATGTAACGGGATTGTCGCGGAACAATGGACGGTGGGTGGAAGGCTAGGTCATCGCTGCGAGAAGGGCTCGATGTCACTTACATGGCGAGGATAGGAGTAAGGGGGCAGTCGATGGAGAGGGAGGAGTGTCTTGCGTGGGGCTCGGAAGGAGGAAGAGAATGGAGGCAAAAAGTGAAAGATGAAGAATGAGGGGGGGGTGGAGTAGGTTTTTATAGGTTTGGATTTTAGGTTTAGGGTTTAGGTTTAGGGTTTAACCCTAAACTCTTCCCGAGCCATAACTTTTTATGGAGAGCTCGGTTTGCCTTTCTGTAAAAAGGTAAAATGATCGTAATTGAAAGCTCTACGCAACCGTATCCACTACCTAGCCTAATTGTACATCATGTGGCTTTTATTTAAGAAATTAAGAAAATCTCTTAAGATAGTAACCCAAAGTGGATGTTTGGGGTTGATATGTTTGGCTAGATTTGGAAAAATTTTTACTCTCCTTGCCCTTGAGTGGTATGTGCGTGAAAGTTTGAAGTAGTGACTTGTTTTACACCTACCTACGCATGTTTACTCGCTACTTGAGACGCTAGTCTCCCCGGCAGCGGCGCCAAATGTTGGCTCTTTCCTACCGCTTTCGTAGGAAGAGCTGGGTATTCTATGTTGCAGGGTTCCGAGGCTTTTTGTCACCTACAGATATATTGGAATTGTCGTTGTAGTATATATGTAGCTTAGGACCTCGAGTCGTGTTCCGGTGAGAGACGTAGGCTTAAGTGTGGTGAGTAAACATAATGCAAGCATGTGTAAAAGGCACGTAAACCATTGTTGTTGGGGTAATGAAGGCTTCCGCCTTCATTGGGGGTTGTAGGGTTTAGGAGGAGTTTAAGGGTTCAGAAGGAGGTTCCAGGGTTTAGAAAGAGTTCAGGGTTAGAAAGAGTTCCAGGGTTCAGAAGGAGGTTCCAAGGTTTAGAAGGAGTTCAGGGTTAGGAGGAGGATCCAAGGTTCAGAGTAAAGTACATGGTGGAGAACTCGTCTCCCTCGTAGATCATTGAGTTTAAGGGTTTAGGAAAGCATAGGAGTGGGAGAGGAAGAAGGTGTAAGAGCATGGGTGAAGTAAGAGAGAGAGGAGGAAGGAGGAGGAGGGAAGAGGAGGAGGGGGAGGGAGGAGGAGGAGGGAGGAGGAGGAGGAGGAGGAGGAGGGAGGAGGAGGAGGGAGGAGGGAGGAGGAGAGGGAGAGGATGGGTTGCAGGGTTGGAGGAGAGGGGAGAAGGGTTGCAAGGTTAGGACATGCTTTTGGACGTGCAGTGCAAGGAAGCATGGACACTTGAGACAAATGCTTGGAATACCAATGTAGACTCAACACAATGCCCCAAGAGTGTGGGCTTCATTCCATTATGGGGTATTTATACAAGTTGGAGAGCTTCCCTCTCTGCATGTAACACAAAGTCGTATCACAAAGTTGTAACACAAAGTTGTATCACAAAGTTGTAACACAAAGTTGTGTCACAAAGTCGTAACACAAAGTTGTGTCACTTAGTTGTAACACAAAGTTGTGTCACAAAGTTGTATCACAAAGTTGTTACACAA
Source organism: Dipteris shenzhenensis (assembly GCF_047967505.1). Classification (NCBI taxonomy): domain Eukaryota; kingdom Viridiplantae; phylum Streptophyta; class Polypodiopsida; order Gleicheniales; family Dipteridaceae; genus Dipteris; species Dipteris shenzhenensis. The sequence continues at coordinate 10,216,811 of NC_141616.1, forward strand.
AGTTGTGTCACAAAGTCGTAACACATTCTCTCTCTTCATGTAGAAGTTGTAACATAAACTTGTAACACAAAGTTGTTACATAAAGTCGTAACATAAAGTTGTGTCTAGAAGTTGTAACACAAAGTTGTAACACAAAGTTGTATCACAAAGTTGTATCACCTTCTCTTTCTTCATAAGTTCATGTTGGCACAGAGTCAACAATAACCCTTCTACTCATAAGTTTATAGTGAGCAGTGATGTTGGCTTTTATGAGATGAGCAGTTGGTATAAACCAGTAAATGTGATTGATGATGTAGATGCACAAAATGGTAATGCTGCATAGAATTCACAGCAGTAATCACAAAATATTACTGGACTTGTAGTGTCCTCTAGTAGTGGTTCACATACTTCACCATGGACAGGCAGATTGAGATCAGGAGAATCTCCTTAAAGCAATGCAGATAGTGGTATGCAAGTATCACGAAAAGGAAAAGAGAAAGTAGATCAGCCCATGGTTGATGTGAATGTAGGTCACTCTTATGTGGATGGTGAATCCAGTGGCTTAGAACAAAGCCTTGATGATGAGTTGGGTATTCCTTCTATTGTTACACCTGGAGTAAGGAAGACAAGGGATGTTTTGAGAGCACCTGGTAGTGAGCCTATTTTGCATAGGTCTAACAGAGTTAAGTATCCTGTGGATGGGTTGAAATATGATGGATTTATAGCCATTCACTATGCCTATATGGTCAAAGTGATACAAGAACCAGAACCCAATTCTTTTGAGCAAGCCATTGGAAAAGAAAAATGGGAGAAAGCCATAGATGAAATAATGGATGCCTTGGAAGAAAATGGTACATGAGAATTGGTGCCTTTGCCTAAAGACAAGAATGCAATTGGCTGCAAGTGGGTTTATAGGATGAAGCATAATGCAGATGGTCCTGTGAGCAGATACAAGGCAAGATTAGTTGTCAAGGGGTCTGCACATACATATGGCATTGATTATGAAGAAACATTCAGTCCGGTTGCAAGGATGGCAACCGTAAGAGTAGTCATTGCTATGGCTGCATCAAAGGGATGATCTTTACATTAGATGGATGTAAAGAATGCTTTCTTGCATGGTGATTTGCAAGAAGAGGTCTATATGGAGCAGCCACTAGGTTATGCTCATGCTGTTCACATCCTAAGTTTGTTTGTAGGTTGAAGAAAGCCTTGTATGGCTTGAAGCAAGCACCCAAAGCATGGTTTGAGAAGATAGGACAATATCTTGTCACTATTGGCTTTCAGATTTCCAAGGCAAGTTTCTCACTTTATGTGAGAAAAATAGAGAAAGGTATTATGCTGCTTGTCATTTATGTTGATGATTTGATCATCACAAGTGATAGTGATGAAGATATCCTTCATGTGAAAATGCTATTGAAGGAGAAGGATTTGGGAGAGCTACGTTATTTCTTGGGCATTGAGGTGATTAGATCCACAAGCGGGATATGGCTCTTGCAGAGGCAGTATGGATTGGACATGCTGTCCAAATATGAGATGACATGGCTATAAGCCTATTTCAGTTCCTTTGGAGCAGAATGTGAAGTTGAGCGCAGATGCAGGTGAGCTCTTGGAAGAGCCTACTATGTATAGACGCATAGTAGGAAGTTTGATTTATATGACCATTACCAGGCGAGATTTGAGCTATGCTGTTGGGTTGGTAAGTCAGTTTATGCAGGCTCCAAAGAAACTGCATTTGGATGTGGCTAGATGCATATTGAGGTATGTGAAGTCCACATTGCAGTATGGACTATTTTATGAGACTGGGGTTCAAATACAGTTACATGGATACACTGTGATTGGGCTGGTAGTATTTTTGATAGATGATCTACTAGTGGATATGTGTTCTCTTTTGGGAGTGTTGCAGTCACTTAGAGCAGCAAGAAATAGCCTACAGTTGCCTTCTCAAGCACAGAGGCTGAGTACAGGGGTGCAACAATGGCTACATGTGAGGTAGCTTGGCTGCATAAGCTACTTTATGATATGCATCAGTCTACAGATGGGCCAGTTGTCATTTATTGTGACAACATGAGCAGTATACACTTGGCAAATAACCCTGTCTATCATGCTAGAACAAAGAACATTGAGGTGCATTATCACTATGTGCGGGAGAAGGTTCTAGTAGGTTTTATTGATCTAGTTTATGTTAGCATAGAGGATCACGTAGCTGACATATTCACGAAGGCATTGGGCACAGAGAAGCTGCACAAGTTGAGAGACCTACTTGGTGTGCAGGAATTGGGATTGAGCTCGAGGGAGAGTGTTGAGATATCGAGCTCCACTCGTGATATGCCAGGGTGACCGTTGTGCATTTATGTCACTGACTTGTTAGCTGTAGATGCGGTTGGTACACCGCCCATGAATAATAGCTTGATGACAACTATCCTTATGTACTCTAGTTAGTGGCTTAGTTAGTATGCCACCTAGGTTAGCTGAGTTTGGTTTGAGACCCACATATAGGGTTCATCTATTCCTTTTGTACTACAAGAGAGTTCTTTTGGCTTTCACAACTAGGAAGAGGAAAATTGTTTTCAGCCTCCACCTTTGTGCTTATTCCCCCATTGTTATGTGAGAAAGCTGCAAGTGAGACTCCTTACTTCTCTCCCACTCTCTTCATAGTCACTCGCTGAACTTTAGGGTGCAAGGTAAAGATTATGATGAAATGAGCCTGCTTTTCATCTAAAGGTCTGATGTTGCTTCCAAATATTCTCCCACCAATTAATTGACAACAACTCATGTTCTTCGCTCCAAGGGATTGGTGCATCCATTTGCAACCTCTTTGTGTTGCTCCTCTGCAAGGGGTCTTCTATCTTCTCATTCTTTCTCCCTCCTCATGTATTTCAAAAGTGTCTTCTTTTGCCTCTTTGAGCTTGTTTCCTCGTCCATGCCAGTTCTTGCCTCCTCCTACAATCTTTTCCTTATGCCTTGACCAGCTTTTTCAACTTTCCTATCTTGCCACCTTTATCTGGCTCTCTTGCAAGCCATGAAGAGATGTTGCATATTGCCATTACCATGGAGATGATCGGACAGAGTCGAGCTAGCTTATGAGGTGAGAAAAGCAAAAAAGATCGAGACCACCAAGCTAGTGAGGCCAATAAATCAAAGCCATGATAGAGACCACCGAGCTAGTGAGGTAAGCAAAGCAACAAAGGAAACTTACCAGGGTGAAGAACACAATGAGAAACCAAATCGTGCAGCTTGCAAGGTAGGCGACGAGCTACATATTGTCATTTCCATAGAGGCAATCAGATAAAGACCAGCTAGCTGGTGAGGCGAGTAAAGAAAAGAACACATCTTACAGAGAAAAGAAAAGAGGAATGCAATACCATGCAAGGCGGCCGGAGCCAAGAGGTTCTGACACAATCAACTGCACTTTGGCAGGGGTTATGTACTTTATTGTAGACATTCTCTAGACTGGGATGCTTGAAATTTTTAAAGCTTGCGAGGTATCAGAATTTTCAGCCATCGTGGTTTTCCCCCTCTAACAATACACGTCAGTAAATTCTTGCCCCCAAGCAAGTGCAATGTGGCCTAAAATGCTTAAAAACACTGATAAGCCAAAGAGCTGACAAAATATGAAGAGGGGAGAGGAGAAGAGTGGAGATGAGGAGAGAGGGCACAGCTAGAGAGCACACCACAAATGACTAACTGTACACTAGAATTAGTTGAAAAAATAGAATATATACAAACCCTTTTAGGGTTAGGGTTAGGGGATCTAACCCTTTCCTTTATAGCACTCTATAAGGTTAGTGCTATGCACATATGATCACGTGATGGTGCTATGCACACATGATCACATGATGTTGAGCGTGAACTCTCAACACCTTCCCTCAAGATCAACATCATGAAGTAGGCCTTCCCTCAAGATGATGATTCTGGGGAATCGAAGAAGGACTGAGCATTACATTCCATCACACCCCTTTAATGGGAATGTCCTTCCTCTGCATCAAACCAAGAGCTAGTCGGTGTTTCTCGAATAGCTCTTTACTGAGTGGTTTGGTAAAGATGTCTGCAACATTTTCTTTGCTATCACAATGCTGCAGTGTGATGTCACCAAGTAACACTCTTTCTCTGATGAAGTGCTCTCTGACATCAATGTGCTTTGTTTTGGAGTGATATACTGGATTTTTGGCCAATGCTTGAGCCGATTGATTATCACAGTATATTGTTGTTGGCTTTGACTTATCAAAGTAATCTGTTTCTGACAATAGTCTTCTGAGCCATATAGCCTCACATGCACCTGTAGTGAGTGCTCTATATTCTGCTTCAGTCGAAGACAAAGAAACAGTTGGCTGTTTGTTTGACAACCATGATATAGCACCTTGACCAAGGAAAAATGCATATCCCTGTGTCGATCTCCTGGTCTCATGATCTCCAGCATAGTCACTATCACAGTATCCATGCAACCGTGGATGACTTCCTCTGTATTCTATCCCAAATTGTCTTGTACCTCTGATGTATCTCAAGACTCTTTTGGCTGCATTCCAGTGAGACTGTTTTGGATTTGCCATAAACTGTGCTAGTGAGCTTACTGCATAACAAATATCTGGCCGTGTGATTGTCAGATATATAAGAGATCCAATGAGTTGCCTGTAGTATCTGTCATTGACTGTAGGCTTTTCTAAATCTTTAGTAAGTTTCAAACTCTGTTCCATGGGAGTGGCTGCAATCTTGCAATCTGCCATATGAAACTTCTTCAGGAGACTGTCAACATATTTGAGCTGACTCATGAATGTGCTATCTAAATCTCTCCAGAACTCAATTCCAAGACAATAGTGCATAAGTCCAAGATCTTTCATGTCGAACTCTGCAGATAAGTCTTGTTTTAGTTTTCTGATGAAGCTATCCTTGCTTCCTGTCACAATCAGATCATCTACGTACAAAAGTGCAATAGTAATATCTTCCCCTTGAACTTTGTAGTAGAGAGTATGATCTGCATTGGACTTCATGTATCCCAGATCAGCAAAATACTTGTCAATTCTGCTGTACCAACTTCTGGGTGCTTGCTTTAAGCCATAGAGACTTTTCTTGAGATGGCAAACCTTGTTCTCCTGTCCTGGTTCAACATAACCGGCTGGTTGTTGCATGTAGACTTCCTCGTCTAGATAACCATTGAGAAATGCATTCTTGACATCGAGCTGATACACATTCCATTTACTGAGTGTCGCTAGTGATATCAAGAACCGAATGGAATCCATCTTAGCTACTGGAGCATAAGTCTCATCATAATCTTGGCCATATTGTTGTGCAAATCCTTTTGCAACTAATCTGGCTTTGTATCTCTGAATACTGCCATCTGGATTGTACTTCACTTTGTATACCCATTTGTTGTCTATGGCCTTCTTTCCTGGTGGAAGGTCGCATAATTCCCAAGTGTTATTTTTATACAAAGCATCCATTTCTTCATTCATAGCAGTTTGCCATTCTGGCTTATCTACTGCGTCTTCGAAGTACACTGGCTCTTGTGTAGCCATGATGGTAGTCATAAGAGCATAGTTGGTGGTTTCCACCTGAATTGCTTTGCCTTTCTGAGAATATGTCAATCTGGCTCGTGGTCAGCTTTCCCTAGTAGACCGTCTGAGCTGCTGTGGCACTGCTTGGGGTGTTGCTGGCAATTCTTGCTCTTCTTCATCAACCTGTTCTATAGATGACTGTGAAGTCGATGCTTCCATCTCCTGTGTAGGTGAGGTTTTCCATTCTGATCCTCATCGAAGATTACATCTCTGGAGATAATGACTTTGCGGTTGATGGGATCATACAATTTGTATGCTTTGCTTTCTTCACTGTAGCCAACCATGATGCATTTGCGTGACTTCGCATCCAATTTCCTACGATGATCATCATGTATGTGGGCATATGCTATGCAACCAAATATGCGGAGATGCCCAATGCGTGGCTTGTGTCCAGTGAATGCTTCATAAGGAGTCATACCTTGTATTGGTTCGGTAGGAAGCCGATTAAGCAAGTAGTTAGCTGTAGCTATTGCTTCTGCCCAATACTGATTTGGAAGATGCTTTTCACTAAGCATTGCTCTAGCACTGTCTGCTAAAGTCCCATTCTTCCTTTCAGCTATTGCATTTTGCTGAGGAGTATCTGCACATGTAAATTGTCTTCGAATACCGTGAGTTTTGCAAAAGTTGATGAAGGCTGAAGACATGTATTCACCTCCTCTGTCTGATCTCATGACCTTGATCTTTCTGCCTGTTTGGTTTTCTACCATGGCTTTGAATTCTTGAAATCTGGCAAACACTTCAGATTTCTCTTTCATAAAGTAGACCCAACAATATCTGCTATAGTCGTCGATGAAGGTCAAGTAATAAAGTGAACCATTGATGCTGCGGGTCTGGGCATAACCCCATACATCTGTATGAATCAAATCAAGAATACCTCGTGGACGAGAGGTAGTTCTGACAAAGTTGGTTCGCTTTTGTTTGCCGAAGCAGCATGCTTCACAAACTTTTCCAAGAAACTGTAGCTTCGGAATCCCAATTGCCATATTTTGATTCCTTAGATCTAACAAGTACTTGAAGTTGACATGACCATATCTCTTGTGCCATTTTGCGGATAGTGGCATCTGTTGCATTTGAGCTGACATGGCATGCTTATCTGGTACTGTAGCTAGCATCCTGTATAAGCGTCCTTCCTTGACACCTTTTGCTACTAGCTGACCTCTTTTGGATTTGTCTCTAATAGTGCATTCATCACCATCGAAGATGACTTTGTAGTTGTGTTCCGTCATTTGACCTACTGACAAAAGGTTTTTGCTGAGCTTCGGAACATAGAGCACATCTTTGACTAATCCTTTTGTACCAGTGAAATTGTTCATAGGGATAACACCTGTCCCTTGAACCGGATTCGGTGTATTGTCTGCTGTGTAGATGACATTCTTTTGACCTTCTAATGGCTTCATTTCTGTGAACCATTCCTGATGATTTGTCATATGAGATGATGCACCGCTGTCGATGTACCAAGGATCCTGTTCCACTTGGTCGATTTGATAGCTGAAATCCTCTTTGGGATTGAAATCAGTGTCTAGGTGCATTGTATCAGTCTGATGCAATTCCTCACTTGCAAGAAACATATTTCCATGTTCATTTGCAAAATGACTGTGACTAGAATGTCCACCACGATGATTTCCTCTTCCTCGGGAATTCCCTCGATTACTACTGGATTGACCGCCTTGGTCATACTGCTTCTTGTGGCAATCTCTTTCATAGTGTCCAAACTTGTGACAATAGTTGCATTGAATGTTTGTCACATTGGTGGATGCATTCCCTCGTCCTTGGAATCTTCCTCGGTTGGAATGATTTCCTCTTTGCTGATTTTGATGTTGCTGAGGATGCTGCTGATGCTGATGTTGATTCTGACTTTGATTTTGTTGATGATGATGACCACTTTTCTGATATGATCTACCTCTGTTTTTGCCTTTGCCTCTGCTTTTGTCTGAAGCTATGAATGCCTGATCATTAGAATGACCTTTACGTGCTTGAATGGCCTGAGTCCTGAGTTCTTCACCAAGTAGAACTGACTGAAGTTCTTCCAGTGTTGGAATTTGCCGTTGGATGGCAATACTCTGGACTAGATTCTCATATCCTTCTCCTAGTCCATTTAGGATTACTTGAACCATTTCTGCGGGATTCATAGTCTCTCCTGCTGCTGCAAGTTGATTGTTGTAGTCTTTCATGCGGAGTACATAAGCATGACCGGTTTCACTGCTATTGCAGAAACTCTGGTTGATCTGGTTTCTCAGGGTGAGAATCCTGGATGTGTTCTTGGACTCATAGAGAGCTGCGAACATATCCCATGCTTCTTTTGATGTCTTGACTATGTTGAGCTGTCCTAGCATGACATCTTGCACATTCTGCTTGATCAGGTGATAGGCATACTTGTCTTTCTTATCCCATTCTGCTTGAGCTCGGGCAATGGCAGGATCTGCTACTGGTGCGGAAACTGTTTGTGTAGATGTAGATCCCGATGTAGATCCCGTTGCTGGTGCTGTGACAACAGATGGAGTAGAGCTACTGGTGGCTGGATCGGCCAATGGTCTAGGTATGGATCCATCGACATACTCCCATTTGTCCTGAAGCACAAGAATGGTCTCCATTCGGTATTTCCATGTACCGTAATTGGAGTTGTCTAACTTAGCAGATGCCTCCAGATTGAGGTTGCTAGTCGACATGGTGCAAACAATGTACTCAAAAAGTGTCCTGGAAAACTCTGTATGAATCAACTGCAAATACATTGAAGATGCCAAGTGAAATCTCTGTACCGTCGGTGAAGATAGAACTGCAGTAAATAAGATCTGACCTGTGTTACAAGGCTTGTGGCAATGATGCCGGGAATAGCCAAGAGGCTTTACAAGGTTGAAAAATGATGTGCACGATGCCGTGAGATAGCCAAATAGGTAATGTGGCTGATGACATGGCTGATGACGTGTCACTGATGATGTGGCAGGTGACGTGGCACTGTGGATAAGGGTGCCACGTGGCTGATCCTTGACCACACCTGTGTGTGTGGTGACCTTGGGTGGATAAGGTTTGTGATAAGGCCACGTGTCTCAAGGAGGGAGACCGGAATCTTTGAAAGATTTTGATGGAATCTTTGAGATTCTGTCTCCCTGCGGATTTCCGTCGACTTCGAAGCTCTGTGAGGCTTGGTGAGGTGGTTGACATGCTGATCGTCCCTGCTAGTTGCTAGTCCCTGCTTGTTGAGAGGCAGCTATGGGGCGCTGCTCACTGTCAGTTATCCCACTAGGTGCTATAGAGATACTTGGAGATAGAGCAGGTGCTGATTCACATAAGAGGCTCGTAAGGAGCTACGATGGCGTTGGCGAGAAGTCAAAGCTGGGCTTTACCGTGTATCCTTCGCCTCAGGAGCTTTCGGACTCCTATCGAGCCTTCAGCTGCTCGACGGTCACCTTGTAGACGCGTTGACGTAGGAGCTTAGAGTCGGCTTTGGACGTTGCACTGCGTGTTGGAGCATCGTGAGTGGCTGAGATATGGTCTTTGTGTGTGCTTGGAGCTTGCGACGCCCTATGCTAGTACAAGAAGCCGCAGAGGCACTGCTTGTGGAGGTGCCACAGAGGCACTGATTGCTGGAGACGCTGCGTGAAGGAGTCTCCCGTGTTGTAATAGTAGAAGCCCGTGTTGGAGTCGCCCGAGCGTTCGAGGGAGATGGAGCAACTATGGTCCGTGAGACTTGGAGCGTTGTGACTTTGGCCGTTGTGATGCAAGGTAAGCTAAGATGGTTGGAGATATAGCAGGTCAAGGGATGGAGGAGTCAGCTATGCGAGGCCAGGCTGTTGGAGCTTCGAGGGGCTACACTGCTTGCATAGTTGCGCTGCCAAGTCGATGGCGCAATTGTAGATGAAGGCTTTGTGAAGGTAGCCGTCTTGGATTCGATGGCGTGCTGAAAGATCTGCAGAGGTTGTTGTGGGAGGCTTTGGAGTACTCAGCCGACTACTATTCTCGAACTGCTTCTTATGTTCAACTAGAGCATCTCTCCATCTCTTTTACAAAATAGAAACTATCATGACCGGAAAGGAACCAAAATGCTCACTCACACTCATGAATTGAACCTTAGAAATTGAGAACTAAACCTTACAGAGAACTCCTGAAATTCTCCCACCTTTCTCTCGGAATGAACACTCTCTCTCTCAAACAAGAAATCTATCTCTTTCTCACACCTCAAGAATAGTGGATGGAAACTTTCTCTCTATTTCTCTTAAGAAGCAGAATCAAATCTCTCACAAACTCTTGAAGGAGATGAACAAAAATATCTCACCAAATGGACGGAATTTTCTCTCAACGGAAGTGAAGGGAAGGATCTCACAATCACTCAAGAGAACTCTCAATCTCACAATCTCTCTCACACTCTCAAGAAACTCAATGTCTCAGCGGAAGACAAGGGAGCTCTGATACCATGACAAAATATGAAGAGGGGAGAGGAGAAGAGTGGAGATGAGGAGAGAGGGCACAGCTAGAGAGCACACCACAAATGACTAACTGTACACTAGAATTAGTTGAAAAAATAGAATATATACAAACCCTTTTAGGGTTAGGGTTAGGGGATCTAACCCTTTCCTTTATAGCACTCTATAAGGTTAGTGCTATGCACATATGATCACGTGATGGTGCTATGCACACATGATCACATGATGTTGAGCGTGAACTCTCAACAAGAGCATGCTATCAGATTTGATGGTGTACATTGTGAAATGCAAATGACCTTTGATGTGCTTATGAGCGACATAGTAAGGAATTGGAGGGAAAAAAAACCAATGCAAATTTATAAAAACTAATGGAGTTATTAATAGATCTTTACACATGCAAAAATTGCACATTTTTAAATTCTTCCATTCTAGGGTGATTCAAGATACAAATATCACCAACTTTCATATTTTAAGACCACATTCCACTAGTCCCAGTAGTGTGGATTCCAAATTTTCAATCCATTTCGGTTTTCAACAAGCTAAGAAAAAGTTATGAAGTGTGCTCTGGAATGGGTATGCAAAATTTTTGAACAACATTACCAGATGTTCTCAATTGGATATGTTATATGGTTGAGGAGAAGCTCACGTAGTGTTCTTAGTATGATTACTTTTGCATTTTTTCAAATTTTCCATTCTAGGGTGATTCAAGATACAAATATCACCAAATTTCATGTTTTCAGACCACAATCCACTAGTCCCACTAGTCTGGATTCCAATTTTTCAATCCATTTCGGTTTTCAACGAGCCAAGAAAAAGTTATGGAGCATGCTTTGGAATGGGTATGCATGTAGAGATTGTGAATATACCAAATGCATGTAAAGATTAGCTATGCATGTAGAAATTGTGAATATACCAAATGTGTGTGAAGCAACAAAAAAGTACTATAGAATTTGAGACATTTATGCTTTGTTTGATTTAGTTGAGCATGTTAAGATTTGTTGTAAATTACAAGTCCAATTGAAATCATTGATAGTGTACACTAGTGTCATTAATGATGAGGTAAAATGTGAAGAATCAACTCACAATGCTTTACTCCTTCACTTAAGATGTGATGTATGTGAAGAGAGTGTGAGAGAGGTAAGGAGTCTCACTTGCAGCATTCTCACACACACAATGGGGGAATAGACACAAAGGTGGAGGCTAAAAATAGTTTTTCCTCTTCTTAATTAGTTGTGAAAGCCAAAAAGAACTCTCTCTCTTAATACAAAAGGAATAGATGAAACCTATATGTGGGTCTCAATCCAAACTTAGCTAACATAGGTGGCATACTAACTGAGCCACTAACTAGAGTACATAAAGATAGCTGTCATCCAGCTATTATTCATGGGCGGTGTACCAACCGCATCTGTAGCTAACAAGTCGCTGACATAAATGCACAACGGTCACCCTGGCATATCACGAGTGGAGGTCTATATCTCAACACTCCCCCTCCGAGCTCAATCCCAATTCCTGCATACCAAGCGGGTCTTTGAATTTGCATAGCTTCTCTGTGCCTAATGCCTTCATGAATATGTCAGCTCCCTGATCCTCTGTGCTAACATAAACTAGATTAATAAAACCTACTAGAACCTTCTCCCACACATAGTGATAATGCACCTCAATGTGCTTTGTTCTAGCATGATAGACTGGGTTATTTGCCAAGTGTATACTGCTCATGTTGTCACAATAAATGACAACTGGCCCACTGATGCATATCATAAAGTAGCTTATGTAGCCAAGCTGCCTCACATGCAGCCATTGCTACACCCCTGTACTTAGCCTCTGTTCTTGACAAGGCAACTGTAGGCTGTTTCTTGCTGCTCTAAGTGACTGCAGCACTCCCAAAAGAGAACACATATCCACTGGTAGATCATCTATCAGAAATACTACGAGACCAATTAGCATTAGTGTATCTGCCCACTGAATCAATCTGCAATGCCTCTGAACTCTGAAGTCTGCTCACTGAACTGATGAACATAAGGTTTCAAGTAATGTAATGATGTGAAATCGGATGTGAGCGTATGGACTGACTCCGAGTAGGTACTAGTCGAGAATTTCGGGCATGGCTGAGATTGGCAACTTGGGGAATTCAAAGCGTCCCCTCTATGGCGATCTAGTCTACTCTGATCTAGATCTAAACCAACCGTCGATCGATGAAAGAGCAGCAAATAATTCCTTTTCCTTTGTTCTTTTTAAGTGCTGGGTCAGATGCGTCGATGTAGAGGCAAATGTGCATGAAGGAAGTGGTTTTGTCGGCGAGGCTCAAATGTGAGTGTAACTTGCGCCGAAATGTGCGCATGATGTAACGAGCGCGTAGAGCACGAAAAATCGAGCGACTTTCCTTTTTGGAGCACCTCAAATTCTTCCTAGATCAAGAGATATGACTTGATCTAGGTGGAGGGGCAAAAGGAGTGCAAATGGTGCTCAATGATGATGTGTCACTGTGAGTCACATGCAATGATGATGTGGCACTGTGCTTAGCAAGAGGTGTGCCAGTGAAGCTCTGTGCTGAGGTGGCAGGAGTGTGCACATGCAGTGTGTGCACAGTGTGCCTGGCAAGAGACTGTGCCTGCAGGGGTCTGGACTGCTAAGGTGGCAGTGTTGAGGTGGCACAGATGATGTCAGCAGGGTGATGTGGCATTGATGATGTGTCACTGATGATGTGGCAGGTGACGTGGCTGATGACGTGTCACTGATGATGTGGCACATGATGTGGCACTGTGGATAAGGGTGCCACGTGGCTGATCCTTGACCACACCTGTGTGTGTGGTGACCCTGGGTGGATAAGGTTTGTGATAAGGCCACGTGTCTCAAGGAGGGAGACCGGAATCTTTGAAAGATTTTGATGGAATCTTTGAGATTCTGTCTCCCTGCGGATTTCCGTCGACTTCGAAGCTCTGTGAGGCTTGGTGAGGTGGTTGACATGCTGATCGTCCCTGCTAGTTGCTAGTCCCTGCTTGTTGAGAGGCAGCTGTGGGGCGCTGCTCGCTGTCAGTTATCCCACTAGGTGCTATAGAGATACTTGGAGATAGAGCAGGTACTGATTCACATAAGAGGCTCGTAAGGAGCTACGATGCCGTTGGCGAGAAGTCAAAGCTGGGCTTTACCGTGTATCCTTCGCCTCAGGAGCTTTTGGACTCCTATCGAGCCTTCAGCTGCTCGACGGTCACCTTGTAGACGCGTTGACGTAGGAGCTTAGAGTCGGCTTTGGACGTTGCACTGCGTGTTGGAGCATCGTGAGTGGCTGAGATATGGTCTTTGTGTGTGCTTGGAGCTTGCGACGCCCTATGCTAGTACAAGAAGCCGCAGAGGCGCTGCTTGTGGAGGTGCCACAGAGGCACTGATTGCTGGAGACGCTGCGTGAAGGAGTCTCCCGTGTTGTAATAGTAGAAGCCCGTGTTGGAGTCGCCCGAGCGTTCGAGGGAGATGGAGCAACTATGGTCCGTGAGACTTGGAGCGTTGTGACTTTGGCCGTTGTGATGCAAGGTAAGCTAAGATGGTTGGAGATATAGCAGGTCAAGGGATGGAGGAGTCAGCTATGCGAGGCCAGGCTGTTGGAGCTTCGAGGGGCTACACTGCTTGCATAGTTGCGCTGCCAAGTCGATGGCGCAATTGTAGATGAAGGCTTTGTGAAGGTAGCCGTCTTGGATTCGATGGCGTGCTGAAAGATCTGCAGAGGTTGTTGAGGGAGGCTTTGGAGTACTCAGCCGACTGCTATTCTCGAACTGCTTCTTATGTTCAACTAGAGCATCTCTCCATCTCTTTTACAAAACAGAAACTATCATGACCGGAAAGGAACCAAAATGCTCACTCACACTCATGAATTGAACCTTAGAAATTGAGAACTAAACCTTACAGAGAACTCCTGAAATTCTCCCACCTTTCTCTCGGAATGAACACTCTCTCTCTCAAACAAAAAATCTATCTCTTTCTCACACCTCAAGAATAGTGGATGGAAACTTTCTCTCTATTTCTCTTAAGAAGCAGAATCAAATCTCTCACAAACTCTTGAAGGAGATGAACAAAAATATCTCACCAAATGGACGGAATTTTCTCTCAACGGAAGTGAAGGGAAGGATCTCACAATCACTCAAGAGAACTCTCAATCTCACAATCTCTCTCACACTCTCAAGAAACTCAATGTCTCAGCGGAAGACAAGGGAGCTCTGATACCATGACAAAATAGGAAGAGGGGAGAGGAGAAGAGTGGAGATGAGGAGAGAGGGCACAGCTAGAGAGCACACCACAAATGACTAACTGTACACTAGAATTAGTTGAAAAAATAGAATATATACAAACCCTTTTAGGGTTAAGGTTAGGGGATCTAACCCTTTCCTTTATAGCACTCTATAAGGTTAGTGCTATGCACATATGATCACGTGATGGTGCTATGCACACATGATCACATGATGTTGAGCGTGAACTCTCAACAAGAGCATGCTATCAGATTTGATGGTGTACATTGTGAAATGCAAATGACCTTTGATGTGCTTATGAGCGACATAGTAAGGAATTGGAGGGAAAAAAAACCAATGCAAATTTATAAAAACTAATGGAGTTATTAATAGATCTTTACACATGCAAAAATTGCACATTTTTAAATTCTTCCATTCTAGGGTGATTCAAGATACAAATATCACCAACTTTCATATTTTAAGACCACATTCCACTAGTCCCAGTAGTGTGGATTCCAAATTTTCAATCCATTTCGGTTTTCAACAAGCTAAGAAAAAGTTATGAAGTGTGCTCTGGAATGGGTATGCAAAATTTTTGAACAACATTACCAGATGTTCTCAATTGGATATGTTATATGGTTGAGGAGAAGCTCACGTAGTGTTCTTAGTATGATTACTTTTGCATTTTTTCAAATTTTCCATTCTAGGGTGATTCAAGATACAAATATCACCAAATTTCATGTTTTAAGACCACAATCCACTAGTCCCACTAGTCTGGATTCCAATTTTTCAATCCATTTCGGTTTTCAACGAGCCAAGAAAAAGTTATGGAGCATGCTTTGGAATGGGTATGCATGTAGAGATTGTGAATATACCAAATGCATGTAAAGATTAGCTATGCATGTAGAAATTGTGAATATACCAAATGTGTGTGAAGCAACAAAAAAGTACTATAGAATTTGAGACATTTATGCTTTGTTTGATTTAGTTGAGCATGTTAAGATTTGTTGTAAATTACAAGTCCAATTGAAATCATTGATAGTGTACACTAGTGTCATTAATGATGAGGTAAAATGTGAAGAATCAACTCACAATGCTTTACTCCTTCACTTAAGATGTGATGTATGTGAAGAGAGTGGGAGAGAGGTAAGGAGTCTCACTTGCAGCATTCTCACACACACAATGGGGGAATAGACACAAAGGTGGAGGCTAAAAATAGTTTTTCCTCTTCTTAATTAGTTGTGAAAGCCAAAAAGAACTCTCTCTCTTAATACAAAAGGAATAGATGAAACCTATATGTGGGTCTCAATCCAAACTTAGCTAACATAGGTGGCATACTAACTGAGCCACTAACTAGAGTACATAAAGATAGCTGTCATCCAGCTATTATTCATGGGCGGTGTACCAACCGCATCTGTAGCTAACAAGTCGCTGACATAAATGCACAACGGTCACCCTGGCATATCACGAGTGGAGGTCTATATCTCAACACTCCCCCTCCGAGCTCAATCCCAATTCCTGCATACCAAGCGGGTCTTTGAATTTGCATAGCTTCTCTGTGCCTAATGCCTTCATGAATATGTCAGCTCCCTGATCCTCTGTGCTAACATAAACTAGATTAATAAAACCTACTAGAACCTTCTCCCACACATAGTGATAATGCACCTCAATGTGCTTTGCTCTAGCATGATAGACTGGGTTATTTGCCAAGTGTATACTGCTCATGTTGTCACAATAAATGACAACTGGCCCACTGATGCATATCATAAAGTAGCTTATGTAGCCAAGCTGCCTCACATGCAGCCATTGCTACACCCCTGTACTTAGCCTCTGTGCTTGACAAGGCAACTGTAGGCTGTTTCTTGCTGCTCTAAGTGACTGCAGCACTCCCAAAAGAGAACACATATCCACTGGTAGATCATCTATCAGAAATACTACGAGACCAATTAGCATTAGTGTATCCATGCAACTGTATCTGAACCCCGGTCTCATGAAATAGTCCATACTGCAATGTGGACTTCACATACCTCAGTATGCGTCTAACCGCATCGAAATTCGGTTTCCTTGGAGCTTGCATAAACTGACTTACCAACCCAATAGCATAGCTCAAATCTGGCTTGGTAATAGTCATATAAATCAAACTTCCTACTATGCGTCTGTACATAGTAGGGTCTTCCAAAAGCTCACCTGCATCTGCGCTCAACTTCACATTTTGCTCCAAAGGAACTGAAATAGGCTTACAGCCTGTCATCCCATATTTGGACAGCATGTCTAATCCATGCCTCTGCAAGAGCCATATCCCACTTGTGCTCTTAATCACCTCAATGACCAAGAAGTAACGCAGCTCTCCCAAATCCTTCATCTCAAACTTTTGCTTCAATAGCATTTTCACATGAAGGATATCTTCATCACTATCACCTGTGATGATCAAATCATCAACATAAATGACAAGCAGCATAATACGTTTCTCTGTATTTCTCACATAAAGTGAGAAATCTACCTTAAAAATATGAAAGCCAATAGTGACAAGATACTATCCTATCTTGTCAAACCATGCGCTGGGTGCTTGCTTCAAGCCATACAAGGCTTTCTTTAACCTACAAACAAAGTCAGGATGAGCAGCATGCACATAACCTGGTGGCTGCTCCATATATACCTCTTCTTGCAAATCACCATGCAAGAAGGCATTCTTTACATCCATCTGATGTAAAGACCATCCCTTTGATGTAACCATAGCAGTGACTGCTCTTATGGTTGCCATCCTTGCAACCGGATTGAATGTTTCTTCATAATCAATGCCATATGTATGTGCATACCCCTTGACAACTAAAGTTGCCTTGTATCTGCTCACATAACCATTTGCATTGTGCTTCACCTTATAAACCCAATTGCAGCCAATTGCATTCTTGTCTTTAGGCAAAGGCACCAATTCCCATGTAGCATTTGCTTCCAAGGCATCCATTTCTTCATCCATGGCTTTCTCCCATTTTTATTTTCCCATGGCTTGCTCAAAAGAAGTGGGTTCCGTTCTTGTATCACTTTGACCATATAGGCATAGTGAATGGCTGTAAATCCATCATATTTCAGCCTATCCACAAGATACTTAACTCTAGTAGACTTGTGAAAAATAGGCGCACTACCAAGTGCTCTCAAAACATCCCTTGTCTTCTTTACTCCAGGTGTAACAATAGAAGGAATACCCAACTCATCATCAAGGCTCTGTTTTGAGCCACTAGATTCACCATCTAGATAAGAGTGACCTGCATTCACATCAACCATGGGCTGATCTACTTTCTCTTTTCCCTTTCGTGATACTTGGATACAACTATTTGCATTGCTTTGAGGAGATTTTTCTGACCTCCTGTCCATGGTGAAGTATGTGAACCACTGCTAGAGGACACTACAGGTCCACTAATATTTTGTGATTGCTGCTATGAATTCTGTGGAGCATTACCATTTTCTGCATCTGCATCATCAATCACATTTATTGGTTTATACCAACTGCTCATCTCATCAAAAACAACATCTCTACTCATTGTGAACTTATGAGTAGAAGGGTTATAGCATCTATACCCTTTCTACTGTAGAGAATAACCAATAAAGATGCACTTCTCAGCTTTTGGATCCAACTTGGATCTCAACTCATCTGGCACATGAACATAGGTAATGCAACCAAAAACTTTCAAATGAGAGATATCTAGTTTCCTACCAGTATACTTCTCCTCTAGTGTCATGCCATGTATTGCTGTAGTGGGAGTCATGTTCATTATGTAGATTGTTGTAGCAGCTGCTTCAACCCAATAATAATCTGATAGGTCTTTTTCGTTGAGCATGGCACGAGATACCTCTCCAATATGCCTGATTTTCCTTTCTACAAGTCCATTTTACTGTGGGGTATGACTGCATGAATATTGCTGCTTTATGCCATGCTCCTGTAGGAATCTTGCAAACTCATTTGAGAGGTACTCTCCCCCTTTATCTGACCTTAGGCATTTTATTTGCAAGCCTGTTTCTTTTTCAATCATAGCTTTAAAAGCTTTGAAATGCCCAAGCACTTCACTTTTCTTTTTCATAAAATACACCCAAACTTTTCTGCTATAGTCATCAATAAAAGTGATAAAATAATGACAGCCTCCAATAGATGCAGCTTTAGTTGTCCACACATTAGAATGGATTAATTCCAATGGCCTCTTACTCTCTTGAACATGTCTAGGAAATGGTGTCCTTGCCTGCTTTTCAAATTGACAGGCTTCACATACCTTATGCATTTCTGCAACCTTGAACTTAGGAAATCCTGCACTTATATTTTGGGCATGCATTAATTTAAGTCATTGTACATTAACATGACCAATGTGTTTATGCCAAATATCAATATCTGCAACTACACCGATCCCATGTGCAAACATTGCTGCACTCAATTTAGGCATGTCCACATCCAACATAAACATCTTGTCCTTCTTCTTCCCTTTTGCTATCAAGCGACCTTTATTTCTCATATCCTCAACAAAGCATCCATGAGGATTAAATCTGACCTGCAAGCCCTGCTCAACCATTTGACCAATAGGAACCAAGTTCTTGGTGATATTTGGGACATGAAATACATCAGACATGTATTTCTTTTTCCCATCCTACATAGACAAAGGAACTTTAGCATACTGCACAATAGGATGTGCAGTATCATCACCAGTCTCCACAAATCCTAGTCTTTTCATTTTCCTTGCATCCTACATCCATTCCACATAACCTGTCATGTGGTCTGATGCACTTGAGTCAACATACCACACATCATTGCTTTCTTTTGCAGTTTTCACAGAATTGGTCATGTGCTCCACCATAAACAAATGCTCATTTTTGTCATCACCCTGTCTACTAGAGGATGCATAATTGCCTTGCTGCAATTTTTCATTCATGATGTCATTCTACCTTTTGTAGCAGTCTTTAGCCATATCACCCATTTTACCATAGTAGTAGCATTCAACATTGTTGTTTGAATTTTGGACTCTCTTCCATCCACCACAACCTCTTTGGCTCCCCCTGCCTCTAAAGTTACTACGTCCTCCTCCATGGGACTGCTTCTCTTGAATTTGTTGCATATTTTGATTTGTGCCATGGCCTCTAGATCGGCCTACTCTACCTCTCCCTCTACCTTTTCTAGTATTTGAGTAGAAGATAGTTTCTTTTGAAATTCTTCTTGAAGAAGATGCACCACCATTTCTCTGCTCTTCAGAAATTAAAAGAGCAATCAACTCCTCAAAATCAGGAAATTTTTCATGGACGGCAATGGATGTCTAGAATTGTGCATAATCCTTTCCTAGACCATTCAATGTCACAGAAACTAAATTATCATCTTCCACTGGTGACACGATGGAAGCATGTGCATCTGCAATCTTCTTCACCTTCATGTGGTAGTCATTGATGCTCATATTTTCTCTCTGCACATTATGCAACTCTTGCTTGAGCTACATTTTCTTGGCTTGCGTATTTGTGCTATACATTTTTGTCAAAGTATCCCACGCCACCTAATTTGGCGTGCTTGCATCTTGAATATGCACAATCATAGAATCTGAAATACTAATAGACAGCTAGTACATAACTTTTTTGGCTCTCTCATTCCATCCTTTAAATGCCTGCAACTCCTATTGATTGGGAACATTAGGAATAACTGGTTCTTGTTTAGCTCCAGTAATGAACTCCCAATAGCCTTTTCCCTTAAGGAAATTCGTCATTCTAAACTTCCATGCTGGGAAGTTGTTCTTGTCAGGCTTTTCAGTGACTATCTATGAAAGAGCATTAGACGCCATTATAGAACACTGCAAAAATATTATGTCACTGCAAAAAACACAACTTCTGCCTCTCAAGGGCAAATCTACAAAACTGACGAAAGTGGTATTTGACCACACAGTCACTTCCTAGTGATGATTTTGCATCAACAGGCAATAAGAATGATTTTGTCACTCCCAATATCTTTGTGCACATGCATACAATATGATTTCTATGGCAACTTTTCACGGACCTGCAGAACAATGGTCTCACAACAAAAACAGAGCACTTTCTTGACTGCCTGCAGAAAACTTCTGCCACCAAAATGGTCCCCGAAATGGCCTCGTAGCATATATTGCCCTCTCGTTGCACCGTGAACGGCATCCCAATTTGAGACAGTGCACTCCTGTCTCACAAGGGCAAATCTGCAAAACTGACGAAAGTGGTATTTGACCACACAGTCACTTCCTAGTGATGATTTTGCATCAACAGGCAATAAGAATGATTCTGTCACTCCCAATATCTTTATGCACATGCATATGATGCGATTTCTGTGGCAACTTTTCATGGACCTGCAAAATAGTGGTCGCACAACAAAAACAGAGCACTTTCCTAAGTGCATGTAGAAAACTTCCGCCACCAAAATGGGCCCTGAAATGGCCTCGTAGCATATACTGCCCTCTTGTCGCACCGTGAACGGTGTCCCAATCTGAGACAGTGCACTCCTACACTTTCTGGTTGTGCTACCTAGAGAGATTTGCTCCCGAACTCAAAAAACGAAAGCAACATTGATCCTCTTACCAAGACACCGCGAACTTGGTTTGCTTT
Source organism: Dipteris shenzhenensis (assembly GCF_047967505.1). Taxonomy (NCBI): domain Eukaryota; kingdom Viridiplantae; phylum Streptophyta; class Polypodiopsida; order Gleicheniales; family Dipteridaceae; genus Dipteris; species Dipteris shenzhenensis. Next base: position 10,237,559 of record NC_141616.1, read on the forward strand.
CTTGAGCTCCTTACCATGAACTGAGCTCTAATACCATGTGAAGAGAGTGGGAGAGAGGTAAGGAGTCTAACTTGCAGCTTTCTCACACACACAGAATAGATGAACCCTATATGTGGGTCTCAAACCAAACTCAGCTAACCTAGGTGGCATAGTAACTGAGCCACTAACTAGAGTACATAAAGATAGCTTTCATCCAGCTATTATTCATAGGTGGTGTACAATCTGCAGCTAACAAGTTGGTGACATAAATGCACAACGGTCACCCTAGCATATCATGAGTGGAGCTCGATATCTCAACAATGTATTAGCTCAGAAGACTCCACTCCTACTCTCTCTCATGTTCATTTATCATTTTTTATGTAGTCATCAGAAATATATACAGTGTCCATTTTGTGAGGTCGTTATGTATAAGATCATGTTATATGCAAAAATTATGTGTGAGGGAGTTGTGGATCTCTGTGCTGACTACAAATTTGTTATATTTTTGTGGATCCATTGTTAAGAAGGTCGAAAAGTTGAAAAAAGTGATTTTTGTACACAAGAGTTTGTGTCCAATTTTGCGATGTAAGTTTGAGGCACTAAACTTTGAAATTTAGGTAGAAGACATGGAGACATAATTTTTACTACTTGAAAAGGTGGTTTAAAATTTTCTTATTGGTTATATTCAAATTCTTGACTGTTTGGCAGATTATGGCTCTCAAAGAGGGCCATTTTCCCAATTAATAGCTAATCTTCGAGAGCCTTAATCTTCCAAACAGTCAATAATTTGAATATAACCAATAAGAAACTTTTAAACCGCCTTTTCAAGCAATAAAAATTATGTCTCCATTTCTTCTACCTAAATTCCAAAGTTTAGGGCCTCAAACTTACATCACAAAATTGGACACAAACTCTTATGTACATTAAAAATCACTTTTTTCTATCTTTTTTCAACTTTTCGACCTTCTTAACAATGGATCCACAAGAATATCACAAAATTATAGTCTGCACAGAGATCTACATCTCCCTCACACATACTTTTTGCATATAACATATTAGGGTTTAGGGTTAAGGATTTAGGATTTAGCATTTAGGGTTTAGGGTTTATGATTATTATTTTAGGGTTTAGGATTTAGGGTTTAAGATCTAGCGTCTAGGGTTTAGGGTTTAGGGTTTAGTATATAAGGTCATAAGCTGAGTCTAGAATCTAGGGTTTAGGATCTGGAAATTAGGTTTTAGAATTTAAGATATAGGCATTAGGGTTTAGGGATTAGAATTGTTATATAAGTTTAAGAGCTTAGATTGTACCCAGGGGATTCACTCTTCATTAAAGGGGAACGTCACCTACGTGCATGAACTTCAAGAAAACCCCCTATTTAAGATCCATGTAGGATGATAAAACACCCCTATTTAAGCTTATAAGATACCACCACAATTCCATTATGTCCCCCCCTTTCCTTAAATCTACATTCTCTCTTAAGCATTTAGATTACACAATAAGCAAATTTAGGTTACTTTCCCTGTGACTATTTAAAACCATACAAAAAATCAAACTTGTTTGGACTAGTTACCCAAGGTAACCTATATTAGGTCCCCCCTTCTTAAATATGACATGGTCCCCCTAGCTTAAATTCAATATTGGGGAAAAAAAAAAGGGCCCCCACCCCTAATGTATAAGCTTATGCCTCATTTCAAAAAAACCCCCTATTGTACACTCACGTGATATCATAAGTTCCCCCCTGTGAATCCCCCGCGAGATTGTATAACCTAGGATTTAGGGAACTTTAGGATTTAAGATTTAGGGTGTAATATCTAAGGTATATAGACTATATAAAATATGCATTCCAAAGTATTTAGTTTAGATATATATAGACTATATGTTATATGCTTTCCAAAGTATTTTGTTTATATCCAATACTAGGTACGATCCTTTGCAAAGGCTTTACTTTAAGTAATTATAAGTCTACCTAATCAAAGTATCCTACTAATTAGGGACAAGCACATAGGCAGAAGCACACCGATTCATATTTTCTTACATTCATGCTGCATGGTGTATCAGAAGAAATGAAGAAGTATGTGATAAAAAATATTCAGAAGAAATATGTATTCCATATCATGCATTCATACCATGGATATCTGGTGGTTGCTAAAGTAGAAAAATGATATGGATTCAATGAAACTGTAGTTTTGTGCAAAGCCTTAAACAAAGTTTAAGGCTTTTGCTAAGTATTACATACTGTAATAAAGATAAGCAAGTATGCTAAACCTCTTCCAAACTCTATGGTTTTAAATACCTACCTTACAAATACATTATATCTAATTCTTCATTCTTTGACTAACAAGTATTATACACATGGAAAAAAAGCATACATGCTAAAAGCACGAGTGTAAAATTTAATATTTTCTTATTTTTTAAATTAATTCAATTCTTTGATTAACTACTTTTTTAAAATAAAGGTTATTAGTATATAATATACACAATTTTAAATGTTATTAATGTATAATATTAATAATTTATATATTTATCTAAATTTATATAATAATTACATTATATTTATATTAGTTTTTAAGTTAATAATGTATATTTTTATTAAAACTAAAATTTAATATCTAGTTAATAGCAAAAAGAATATTGTAGAGATTTTTCATATTAAGAACTATCTTACAAATACATTCACTAATTCTTCATTGTTTGAAGAATAAGTATTATATAAAGCACATATGCTAGAAGACTTCCCTTTCAAAAATATTTTCATTGTTATATTTTTTTAATTAATGTATTTATATATATTTATATTAATTTATAGATTAGCAATATATATTTTTAGCAAAATTATATTTTAACATTAGTTAATAAAAATTTATTATATTATGGAGTAAAAAAATTATAAATGGATTTCTCATATTAATAAAGTGTCATGAGAAGAGTTTTTGGAGAGATTTATGGTTAAATTTTATTTTGAAGTTGTTGCATATGCAATAGGTAGGGAGGTTTGAGTGGTTTTGAGGTTGAAAGAGAAATTTGTAATAGATTGTTTTCCAATTTATTTTTTTTGACAAATTGTTGTGTCCAATAGGCTGGGAGAGTTTGAGTTTGAGAGAAATTTGTGACAATAGGTTGTGAGAGTTTGAGGTAAAGAGGAAAATTTGTGGGAAAAAAGCTTTAATGCAAAAGATGGTTTTTTGAAGTTGTTGCGTACGCAACAGGTTTTTAAGAAAAGAATCGGATTTGAAAAAAAATCAAATTTACAAAAACTTGATTCTTAGAAGTTCTTACATACGAAATAGATTGGAAATAAACTCACCTCTTGCAACATTTTGAAAATTCTAAGAATCCTGCAACAAGTTGATGAGACGAGAGAAGTGTGGAGTGTGAAATAATGAACTTTGAATGAAAGAGAGAATGAAGAACATTCTACTTATAGTGAACCTAAAAGAACTAAAAAAACCTAAAAAACTAAAAAAAACTAACTTCACCTAAAAGCTACCCATTTCCTATAAAACTCTACTTCTTCTCATTCTCTCTCACAACTTTCCTGGAGCTCCTTCACCACCTCCCCACCCAGGTACTCCCTCCCTCCCTCCCCTCCCTTCCCCTCTCCTCTTGCTTCCCTTCCCCTCTCCTCCTGCTTCCTCTCTCCCCTCCCTTCCCCTCTCCTCCCACTTCCCATCCCCTCCCTTCCCCTCTTCTCTCGCTTCCCATCCCCTCTTCTCCTGCTTCCTCTCTCCCCTCCCTTCCCCTCTCCTCCCACTTCCCCCCTCTTGTCCCCCCTTCCTCCTCCCGCTTCCCCCTTCCCCTCCCTTCCCCTCTCCTCCCTTCCTCTCTCCTCCCCCTCCCTTCCCCTCTCCTCCCGCTTCCCCCCTTCCCTTCCTTCCCCTCTCCTCCCTTCCTCCCTCCCCTCCCTTCCCCTCTTCTCATGCTTCCCCCTCCCCTCTTCTCCTGCTTCCCCCCTTTGATTACGAATCCTCTCCCTCCCTCCCCTTCCCCTTCGGTACTTTTTTTTTTTTTTGGGAGGTGGGGAGCGGAGAGATAAAGCGCCTTTTTTTTTGGAGCGGGGAGGCGGGGAGCAGTTTGGGGTAGGACATGTAGATCGGGAGGCAGGGAGGTGGAGGAGAGGAGGGAGGCAGGAGCCGCAAGAGAGGTGGGAGGCGAGGAGGTAGGGAGGCAGGGAGGAGAGGAGGGAGGAGGGGGGATTAACCCCCCCTAACCTGTTGAGCGCGCAACAGGTTAGGGGAGGTTAATCTCCTCCCCTAAACCCCCAATCGGCCCCCCAAATGGGGCTTAGGGGAGGGGATTAACCCTCCCTTAAGTGGGGACCCTTTGGGGCTCCCAAAAAGAAAAAAAACAAAATTTTTTTAATAAATAAATAATTAATTAAAATAAATAAAATAAAATTTTAAAAAATACAAAAATTAAATTAAATTAAATTTAATTTAAATAAATAGATAAATAAAATTTTAAAATATTTAAAAAAAAGTTAGAAAAATTAAATTAAATTTTAAATATATAGATATATCAATAAATAAAATAAAATTTAAAAAAAATCAAATAAAATTTTGAAAAATTTAAACTAAATTCTTTTATCTATGTTTATAAAATATTTTGAGTGAAATTATTTATGTAAAAAAATATTAGATAAAAAAATAGTATTCAGAAATATAAAAAAATATATATTTTGAAATATATTTAAACTTTTGAAATTTTAATTAATTTTTAATATTGAAATATTTAATTAGCAATTTTTTTTATATTTTGAGTTTGAAAATCATTGTCATTCTCATTTTTTGTTTTTGATTGCTTTGCAGAAAACTATGGCTTCGAGTTTTGGTTCCAAAGTGTCTTTCAAATATATTGAACATGCTTGGTATTTTATGGAGCGCAAATCAAAGTATTTTTTGGTGATCACTACCGAGAATGTGTCAAGCGTGAAATATTCTCCAGAGGCAGTAAGAAATGGTGGCATGGTCTCAATTATCAACATTAAAGAAAACAATTTGATAGAAGTTGTGTGCAAAGGGAAGAATGATGATGTGGTCTACAAGTTACGAGTTATGCACAAGCACTTCTTGAAGCCCTTACCAGATTCAATTGAGGGATCCCAAGAATTACTTAGTGCCTTGGAAGCATTGAAGAAAATGTGGGATGCATTTCCAAGTGGTGGTGTTGTACCTTCAGCAGTAGTAAGTACGCCATCTATAACAGGTAGCCCTCAAATTGTACCACCAATATCCGTGGCGATAACTATGGTATCTTCGGGAAGAGTAACTACAATATCTACGGCAGTAACTACAGTATCTCCAACTATACCTACACCATCGACTAATGCAACTATAGGAACAAGAAGAAGTGATTGTGAAGCAGATTCAAGTTCCACAACTATTCCCAGAAAGAGAGCCAAAATAACTCCTACTCCACGTGCAGATCGTTCAAGTGCAGGTTATTTAAAACCAGGCAAAAAATTGGATAGTGATGATCAGGAGGATCCACCAAGAAGAAGTTACAAGTCTCGTAGACTTTTCTATAAGTGTGGCAGACTTACATCCTCCAGAGGATGAGGGGTACATCTGAGGATTTTCACAATTCAATGTGGCCACAATGCTTATTGATCGAGCTTTGTTGTTCACAAACTGAAGAGCAAACTATCGAGGACCTTGCTACTGAGACTCTAGTCATAGAGCAGCCTATTAGTCAGGACCTTGGTAGTCAAGGCTGCATTGAGGACATTGGTACGATCTTAGAGTTGCCTATTAGTTAGGACCTGAGTAGTCAAGGACCTGGCATTGAGGACATTGGCACTGAGGAACATGATGGTGGCTGATGGCTTTGTAATCACAAGTTTTGTACTTTGCAAGTTTTGAACTTCTAAGTAAAGTGAATATCTAATAAAAAGTTAACTACTTTTTTATTTCTTTACTCTCATTATTATGTATAAAGATTGTTTATGAGGTCCATTTCATACTTAATGGTGTATTTTAAACTTTATGTCAATGTATTTTTATAGTTAAGGGTGTTTTTTAATACCAAGTGAGGTGTATATGTACACCACTTACACATAAAAGGATTTATGTAGACTACCTTTCTAAGGGGTTTATGTACACCACCTTTCCAAAAGATATGGTCATAAAGGTGTGTGCACACCACTTATACATAAAGGTGTTTATTTACACCACATTTCTAAGAGAATTGGTCATCTATTGATGTTCTTAGGTGATAGTAGCTCAATTCATAAGAAGTTATGAAGATGTTTATGTACACCACCTTTGTAAGAGGGTTAGGGTTTAGGGTTTAGGATTTAGGATTGAGGATTTCGGGTTTAGGATTTGGAGTTTAGGGTTTTGGGTTTAGGGTTTAGGATTTAGTGTTTAAGAGTTTAGGATTTAGGGTTTAGGGTTTAGAAATTAAATGTTTAAATTTTAGGATTTACGGTGGTTAGGATGTCTTGGTATTAATTGTTTAAAGTTTAGGATGTAGGGTTTAGGTTTAATGCCTCTCTGCTAGATTTGATATAAAAGTTATTAAGTAATAATAAGCTCAATGATTTTTTATTGTGTCTTTTTTTGAGTTGCTACTCTATTTTTGTACATAAAACAGGTATTCACCCTAACAAAGGGTATGGATATGGTGTTATATAAGAAGAATGAAGTGGTGGCTTTGGATGAATTCATAGTCTTGATCCTATGAATGTGTGTCATTTCCAATGTTGTGTGGTGAGAGAAGATATGTAGTGATAATCACCAACTTTGTAAATCCTCAAGTACATTTAAAATATCCACATGGAGACTTTGAAACATTGGGAAATATCTTACAATGTGACATATTTGATATGCAAGCACATAGAACACTCTGGGACCAAGACGAAATTGTTCCAAAGACATACTTTCAAGATATCAAGAAAACTTATTTTGAGGGGGAAAAAAGCAGCGTGTTTTTTGACGGATGTGCATGACACTAGAGTAAAAAAAGTATTTAATGCTCGATCGACCATGAAAATGATATCCGATGGGCACAAAACTTTTTGTATGCCTCAACCTAGGTGGTATTGAAATATTCTCAATGAGGCACACCCATCCGATAAGTACTTGGTCAAATAACACACCTAATGGCGTGTTTTTTTGCGGATGTGCATATCATTAGGAAAAAAATGGTGTATAATGCGTGATCGACCATGGAAATCATATCCGATGGTGACAATATGTTGCATGCACCTCAACGTAGTTGAAACAAACTTGCGTGCAAAGTGGATCCCCCATCTGATAAGTGCTTATTTGAATATCACACCTATGGCTGTATTTTTATATGGTTGTGCATGACACTAAGGCAGAAACGGTGTGTTATGCTTGATCGACAATACAAAGCATATCCGATGAACACAATACTTTGCACACACCTTCAACTAGGTGTAATTGACTTACATGCAAAGTGGCACGCCCATCGCATAAGTGCTTGATTAGATAACACACCTAGCAGCGTGTTTTTTTACGGATGTGCATGGCACTAAGGCAAAAATGGTATTTAATGCTCGATCAACCATGCAAAGCACTATATAGTGGAGATAATTAAGTTGACTAGTGCAGGTATCATTCAAAATGCAATGGATAGTACTTCACATCTAGACATCCATAATACTATGTCTCATCTACAAGTTCATAGTACTTGTAAATGGGGGTTAGCTTTCTTGAAATCAAGTTTGCCCAAGACAGTTTCCTTCAATGTCATGGAAGACAATAGAATATTATCAAAAGAAAAGGCTTGATTTGCCCAAGACAGTTTCTTTCAATGTCATGGAAGACACAATAGAATATTATGAGAAGAAAAGGACTATAACACAAATGGGATCCAAATTGATAAGAAGCTATAGTAGTGATCAAGAGTATGATAGTGGCATGCTCACAGGTATTGAGGATATTATAGTAATAGATGTTGATGTAGAAAAGGTCTCTTGTGGTGCAAGTGACTCAAATATACTCACTGGTATAGAAGACTTGTATTTTGTTGCACGAACAGGCTCACTGGTATAGAAGACTTGTCCTGTGTTGCAAGTGACTCGAACAGGCTCACTAGTATAGAAGACTTGTCTTGTCTTGCAACAAGTGACTCAAATAGGCTCACTAGTATAAAAGACTTGTCTTGTGTTGCAAGTGACTCAAACATGCTTACTGATATAGAAGACTTGTCTTGTATTGAGAATAATAAGATGGGACCACAAAGAAAAATACACGCAAAGATTGATGGGATAAGTGATGCAATAATAGGAATTGATGATATCAGTGACAATGATCATGATGTTACCACTCGAATGCAGGGCAAAGGGGGCAAAGAATCTGAGACTTGTCATGTTGTTCATAATATTGTTGCTAGCATGCTAGAGAATATAGATGGGAGAATCTTGAGTTACGAAGGAGAAAGAGTTCAACTACAAAATTCAAGAGGCACAGCAAAATGTGTGATAGCTACATCAAGAAGAACCACTAGTTTAGTAGTTGTACCAGCAATTCAAGCATTAAGAATCCACCCACTATCATTCACCAAAGGCAAGTTAGATAGTAGAAACTACACTCTATGGAAATAAAAATTAGTGCTATTCTTGACTCATACGAGCTTCTGGAGGCAATGCTATGGATTGACTTAGAAATACAACCAATACCAACTGGAAAATTCAACTAGAATGATTCCTCTTAATGTTGATATCATACTCTCTAGTACCCTTGTTACAAATACTATTAACAATGTTTTGAACTTGATCCAGCATACATCCAAGGTATCAAATGTTTGAATCATATTGATGAGTCACTACAAAATGTGAAATCCGACAAGGATCCAAAACCTAGAAAATTAGCTAGCAGCAAATAAATTTGTTGGAGGAGAGACAACAGAGGCATTTATTACCTAGATAAAGAATCTATGTGACTAGATGGATTCCACTAGGATACAAAATGCTAGTGAGGAGCTAGCTCGAAAGTGTCTCCAAACAAGTCCACAAGAGTTTGATGGACTTGTAATGGCACTCAACACTTATGTGAGATCTCAAGCATTGAAATTTGAGGAATTTTGTGCTTTACTAATGGAGAAGTTGGAGGAGGAGTAAGCACTGGGGATGCTGCATTGTTCATCACAAATGCAAAAATCAATGGTGGTTCCTCCACCAAAGGTGAGTTCTCTACTAATGGTGAAAAAAAAAGAAGAGAGGCAACAAGAAGTTTCAAGGAGAATGCTTCTATAGAAAAAAAAAGTGTCTTACAATTGTAGATTGCCATGCCAAGAAGGCAGATGGAAAAAATGATACCCTAAAGGCAAGGGAGGGGAAAGAGATAGCCAACAGTTGAAGAAGAGTCGGCATTATTCATGGCCATTGAATTAGAGTGTTCCAACCTTTCCTTCATTGTATGTTGTGTCCACCTACAAGCACCAACTTTCTATTTAAAAAAATATCAATCAACATTATATTCTAAACATCTGTAGCATTGGTAGAGAGGCACACATGACACAGAGGAAACGTTGGGAAAAAGGTGCCCATCGTTGGGCAATTGAATTTGGGAGCGGCAGGGGCCATTGGACACATCCATAAGCATGCATCAAAAAGAGGGTGAGGTGTAGAGTGGCTAGGGAGAAGAGAGAGAACAAAAGAAGGACTAGGAGAGGTGCCACACAGAAGAGGGTTGATAGTCTAAGGAGAGAGGAGAAGTGTGGATTGCAGTAGTGCATAGAGAAGCTCATAACTCAGTGGACCTTTTAGTATCTTGGTGGTTTTTTAAAGGTCTTGGGTGATGCTTCTAAGAAGGGGTGATGATTTTAGGATGATTTTGATTTACTATGCCCAAAAGAGTGAGAGTGTAAGTAATTCAACCCCTAAGGTCATTGATGGTAGCTCCTAACCCCATCATTAGTAGCTTAAGGAGGATTTAGACATACAAGCATTAAAAGGAGCCACCATTCCATAATAATTTCAAAAAAATTTAAAAACAGCCTCACATGTCTACATACATAGCTAGACAAGACACATATATGTACATGAACTAAAAAGAGTCATTGTCCAATGATATTTGTAACTGCCTTCAAACTCTTACATACACAACTAGATGGGACACGTGGACATCTTTGCATAAAACTCCCAATCTCAACCATGGAGTTGGGCAGAGGATTGGTAGATGTCCCCTTCCAATCACAACAATGGATGTAGGCATAAGTGGAAATGGTGAGGGGACTCTAGGTGCTCAAATACTAAAAGAAACCATTGTCCAAAAAACAAAAATTTCCTTCATATTCCTACATACACAGCCAGACATGACCCACAAATGCACAAGCATTAAATGGAACAGTTGCCCAATAATATTTGCAACTACCTTCACATGCCTAGACACATACCCTGGAGGAGACCCATGGATAGATTTCCATGAATATCCCAACCATGGCCATAGAGTTGGGCAGAACTTCCAATCACAACAATGTATGAAGGCATACGTGGAAATGGTGTTGGGGAGTATTGAACTCATCACCCAACCATTCCAATGATTGGCATAAGCCACCCAACCACACATTGTTCGTGCTTAGCCTGTTAAAGGTATATATTTTCAAGTTATTAGTATTTGCTCTATACGAGTGTGAGGGTGGGCGACTTCCATTTACTAACTCAAAAGAGTTAGACACAAGATAAGGGGCCACAATTTGTCCCCAAATGGTTGTGAAGCCTCCCTTATTCACGTGCCAATCTTGTTAGTGGCTTTTTAAAGTGGCCCTGAGCATTGGCTAAAAAGTGCAATCTTGCCATTGTTGCCATGGTGTGCCCATCGTTGGTAGCAAACATATGGTGAACTTAGATCTGGAGGGTCTTTCCATAATGTGACTATGGAACCTCTTTACTTTGCCATTTCAGACCTCCTTTGGCAAGGTATGTCACCATTTATAGGCCCTTTTGCCACTTCATTGGCCACTCACATAAATCTATAGAAACATTGCTTGCCATCATTGGTGCATATGTCTGAGATATTTCTCCTATTGGCATATTGCCATATTTGGCCAAAAGTGCCCATGGTTTCATAGTAGTGCCATAGCTAGCACAGGCAACTCATTTATACTGTCCATCATTGGCATGTGTGAATAAAGAGTGCCCATCCTTCCCATAAGTGGGCCATCATTGGTCAAGCCCTACTAAACATCATTTGTACTACTAGAGTATACAAAGAAATTTTTGTTCTTCTCCGATACATTCTATTCTTTGCTCAGATTTTGTCCATTGCACAATGTAATTTTACATGGTATAAGAGCTCATGGGGCTTTAAGGATCAAAGATTACAAGTGAGTCAAGAGATTCACAGCCAAAGGTGTGATAGCTACATCAAGAAGAATCGCTAGTTAGTAGTTGTACTAGCAATTCAAGCGTTAAAAGTCCACCCACTAGTATTCACTAAAGACAATGTAGATAGTAGAAAATAAACTCTATGGAAATAAAAGTTATTGCTATTCTTGACTCATATGAGCTTTTGGAGGCAATGCTATCGACTGACTAAAAAATACAACCAGTGCCAACCCAACAAATTCAACTAGAATGATTCCTCCTAATGTTGATCTCATATTGTTTAGTGCCCTTGTTACAAGAACTATTGACAATGTTTTAAATTTAATCTAGCATACATCCAAGGAATAAAATGCTTGGATCATATTGAAGAGTTAGTACGACAAGTGAAATCAGACAAGGATCCAAAACCTAGAAAATCAGCTAGCGATAGAGAAACTTGTTAGAGGAGAGACAATAGAGGAATTTATTCCCTAGATAAAGAATCTATGTGACTAGATGGATTGCACTAGGACATAAAATGCTAGTGAGGAGCTAGCTTGGAAGTGTCCAACACATGGCATAGAGGAAACATTGCGGTGAAGGTGCCCATTGTTGGGCAATTGAAGTTGGGAGTAGGAGGGACCATTAGGCACCTCCATAAGCATGCATCAAAGAGAGAGTGAGGTGTAGAGTTGCTAGGGAGAAGAGAGAGAATAAAAGCAGGACCAAAAGAGGTGCCACACAAAAGAAGGGTGATAGTATAAGGAGAGAGGAGAAGTGTGGATTGCAGTAGTGCATAGAGAAACTCATTACTCTTGGTAGCTTGGTGGTGTATTCTCATACACGCACTTGTTAAGGTTGGCAGAGTGTTGTTCATGGGCTTCTTGTGGTTCTTCCTCTAGCCTCCTTTTGGCGATGTGCTCTTGCCTCAAAATGCTCTTATACTCTTGAGTTAGTATTGATTCATGCAGGCGATTATACAAAAGCATATTCTTACGCACTCCTCGAAATAAGCTCTACACCCTGGCCATCACCAAGTTTGAAAGCAAGTGAGCAAAACAAGTATGAAAGTAATAAATATGTAAACCCTTGTTCTCTTCAAAAACATGAGAATCACTGCACCTCATCATCCACCTTTGGTTCTGGTATAGGATTGAATTTCCCATAACTTTGAATATGCATCATGGTTAAATATTGTTCTTTGTCTTCTCAACACACCTTTACACCATGCACACTTGCATGGAATTCTTTCATAGCCGAAGACCAGATGGTTGGCCGTTGCGTCTACTTGATGACATCTACAATCATCCACAAAACAAAGAAAAACCATATAAATTACTTTTGCTTTCACAAAACATCTTTAAAACATAGTTTGGGTAAAAATCCCCTGTTCCATCGATAAAACCGTTGGCACATGTCCTTGAAATTGCACAACGTCGATATTAACATCAATATTTTTGTCGATAATGTCGTCAATATAACTGAATGAAACACTCATAAGAATTTTAAAAAACATCGATACTAGCGTCGATAATTTTGTTGAAAAAACAATGGATTTTTTTATGGAATTTGGGGTTAATATCGATGTTTTAGAGATAGTATTGATGGTTTAGGGTTAGTATCGACGGTTTGTGTTGGCTCTTTCCTACTGCTTTGGCAGGAAGAGCTGGGTATTCTATGTTGCAGGGTTCCGAGGCTTTTTGTCACCTACAGATATATTGGAATTGTCGTTGTAGTATATTTGTAGCTTAGGACCTCGAGTCGTGTTCCGGTGAGAGACGTAGGCTTAAGTGTGGTGAGTAAACATAATGCAAGCATGTGTAAAAGGCGCGTAAACCATTGTTGTTGGGGTAATGAAGGCTTTCGCCTTCATTGGGGGTTGTAGGGTTTAGGAGGAATTTAAGGGTTTAGAAGGAGGTTCCAGGGTTTAGAAAGAGTTCAGGGTTAGAAAGAGTTCCAGGGTTCAGAAGGAGGTTCCAAGGTTTAGAAGGAGTTCAGGGTTAGGAGGAGGATTCATGGTGGAGAACTCGTCTCCCTCGTAGATCATTGAGTTTAAGGGTTTAGGAAAGCATAGGAGTGGGAGAGGAAGAAGGTGTAAGAGAGAGGAGGAAGGAGGAGGAGGGAAGAGGAGGAGGGAGAGGGAGGAGAGAGGAGGAGGAGGAGGAGGGAGGAGGAGGAGGAGGAGGAGGAGGGAGGAGGAGGGAGGAGGAGGAGGAGGAGGAGGAGGGAGAAGGGAGGAGGAGAGGGAGAGGATGGGTTGCAGGGTTGGAGGAGAGGGGAGAAGGGTTGCAAGGTTAGGACATGCTTTTGGACGTGCAGTGCAAGGAAGCATGGACACTTGAGACAAATGCTTGGAATACCAATGTAGACTCAACACAATGCCCCAAGAGTGTGGGCTTCATTCCATTATGGGGTATTTATACAAGTTGGAGAGCTTCTCTCTCTGCATGTAACACAAAGTCGTATCACAAAGTTGTAACACAAAGTTGTGTCACAAAGTCGTAACACAAAGTTGTGTCACAAAGTCGTAACACATTCTCTCTCTTCATGTAGAAGATGTAACACAAAGTTGTTACACAAAGTTGTTACACAAAGTTGTTACACAAAGTCGTAACATAAACTTGTAACACAAACTTGCAACACAAAGTTGTTACACAAAGTCGTAACATAAAGTTGTGTCTAGAAGTTGTAACACCTTCGCTTTCTTCATAAGTTCATGTTGGCACAGAGTCAACATACCCCCGGATCCATTTTATTACCCGTCCTCGGGTTATGGCTTATTGCGATCACGTACGTGGGTTGCCATGTTTTTAGTCCAGTGGCTGTGGAACTTGTGTCGTGCCAGTCGGTCCTACTGTAGAGCCTTAGCACCATACAATTTTTGCGCAGTTTCCAGGTAGCCTGTATCCACCATTTGCTCAAACAGAGATATGTGGCGTGCCTCCAAGAAGATCACTCTTTGGTATAGTCGGCTTGTAATCTGAGCATCAATCCGTTCATTGGGATTAAAGCTGAGTGGAGGCAAATGGGAATCAAGGTAACAGGGGACCTCCAGAATTAATGCTAATGTTTTGCAGAATATGGCACTTTGGCGAAGGAAGCGATCAATGTTGCCGCGCATTGTTTGTTCATGCTGCTGAAGTGCTCGGATCATGGCACCTTGGATAGTCCATTCTACACCAGAGTAGGATTCGATCATTGGCCAATTAATGACTCGATCTTCAGCCAAAGTGTGTATGTTGGCTTCCCATCTTTTACGCCGTGGAACTGCATAGAACTTGGGATGGGTTCTGAGACATGGAGGTGCCCGTAAGTACTCCTTTAAGAAGCTTACATCAAAGAGCTTGGGACGGCGCCAATCAGGTTGTGGATCCAATTTGCTAATCCAAGCTTCACTTATTTGGTGCTGACGAAGATTGGTAGGAAAGTTACCCAGGGTCAATCCACCGCGAGTTTTCATATCAGGATATTTGCTCCAAAATTCCTTGATGGGGTTACTGGGAAGTGGTATCTCATCAAAATCATACTCATCATTGGAACTTGGCATGGGTGTACGAATTGGATTATCCGGATCCTGATATTCAAAATCAAATACTGCATCATTTTCTGCTGATGGCAGCACCAGAAGTGTCGGAGGTGATGACGGGGCCGGGAGAGAAGCAGGGGACATGGGGGAGAAATATGGCTGAGTGATAGTGGCGGAAGGGGGAGCAGAGGGGAGGGGGGGAAGAAATGGGCAAATGGTTTGAGCAGCTTGGTAATCCTCAAGGGTAGGATTAGCAAGGGAGGGGAAAAAGCTAGGTGTGAGGGGCTCGTAAGTTTGGGACTGTTGGGTAAGTTGAAAATGGTGAGAGGCATGAGCAAAGAGACGATGGAGGGAATACATGTTAGGATGGAGCTCGGGGAAGGTTAAGAGGGTGGCAGCAGCAAGGGGAAGTGAGGTTATGATGTTGGCAGAAAGAGTGGTTAGATATGGGAAGTTGGATGTGAGATAGGCCTTGTCATCGTCCGACACTTCTTTTTGCTGGTGCGATGGGATGATCAGCTGCATGGGTTGGATGTCCGTTATGTCATGCCGTGCAAATAATAGGGATGGCCTTTGCAGCAACGGCAACAATTCGGCAATAACCCTGAGGGGAGGACTACCCATGAGGCAGGCATATGCAATGAAAGCATCCGTCCTGAGAGTTATAAACCCGGCATGTGTAGACAGGCAGAAGATATTCTTCTCATCTTCAGCCAAGTCTTGGCAAATTATGCGCAGGGTTTTAATCCCGATGGATCGTTTCCAGTCGATTGTTGGATGAGCAGATATGATCTTGAGTTGGAGTTGCTTCCATTGGATCAGCACGCGTGCGTGGAGGTGATCTTCCATTTGGAGAGCAGTCACAAGCTCTTCATACACCACGGTTGTGCATTGTAGTGGGCCGTCATTGGTATTGTCTTCCAATGCCTCATTGTTATGCACTAGCAACTGGAGTTCAAGCTTGGAGATGGCTATTTTTTGGGAGTGCATCTCATTCATTTTTTCTTTGTATTGATGGTAGATGCTGGTGTATGCCTCTTTAAGCTTTTTCATTTGCAAGGTGACCTTTGCCTGTTGAGGGATGTCTTCAGTGGTATT
The DNA here is from genome assembly GCF_047967505.1 of Dipteris shenzhenensis. Lineage (NCBI taxonomy): Eukaryota > Viridiplantae > Streptophyta > Polypodiopsida > Gleicheniales > Dipteridaceae > Dipteris > Dipteris shenzhenensis. The sequence continues at coordinate 10,253,435 of NC_141616.1, forward strand.
GGACCATTGGTCCAAGAACTGGGCTTGTAAAGTGCTGGCCTCTTGAACAGTAGCAAGTTGGTCTTTTAAGAGTCGGCATTCCCTTGTAAGCTCATCAATGCTAAAGGCACGTACTGCCAAAGATTGTTGCATGTCTTCAAGCTTGTCCTTGCAATCCTGGAGCTCATCTTCTTTGTGAATGAGAGTGAGTCGAGCTTGTGCCACTTCCTCTGTTTGTTGCGCATGTGCAGTTGTCAGGGAGTTATAGGAGGTCTGTAGGATTGCCATTGCTTCGACTGCCGCAGTCAGCTGTGTTTGACTTTGATGGAGGTTGGAGGTCACATCCCTTACGGCCTTCTCTTGAGCTTGGAGAGCCTGGTTCATGCGCACTTCTTCTACCTCCTTCTCATCTATCTGTGCCCGAAGAGCCTTGACCTCGATGGCGATTGCCTGGAATTGGTCTTCGATTTCTGATGCCGTCTGTCTTTCCAATTCTCTTGCATATGCTTCCTTAGCCAAGCTAGTGAAGAGTTCGGACATTTGGATCATTTGGCTAGCTTGATGCTGGAGAATGACAGATGGTGATGAGGTCTGGCGATATTGCTGATACAAGTGGTGCCCATGTAGCCATCCCGAGGGTTCTGTAGTACTTGGGGGAGGTTGTTCCAATGGCATTTCACTCCCTTGTGGACAATAGTCATACTGCTGATCTGGCACGAGCTCTCCTTGGGGCTCATCGATTGGCATGACGTCGATGGGCGGTTCGAGTGCTGATGTGGTCTCAAGCTCTGGTGCTGATCAGTCCTCAGGTTCGGGTGCCAACCTTGTCTCGAGCTCGGGTGGGTGCTGTTGGGGGAGACTTAGTGGTTGCAATTGTGCACCGAGCTGAAGCATTTCCTGAGGCAATTCTGCAATCCTGCTTTCCAGAATAGGTACTTCTGTTAAGGCATCTGTACTTATCAATGTGATAGCTGGAGCAGTTGATGATGGCTCCCATACTGGTGAGAAGGGTATGTCCAACTCCTCAATTGACTTTGGAGACTGGGGCAGAGTCATTTCTCTTTGTTGTAGTTCCTTTTTGATGATGATAGCCAATAAGTGCGGAATTTTACATTTCTGGCCTGAAGAACCATCGAGTTTTTTGGTAAAGAAAATGACAAAGTGTTGGACCCAGTCTTGTTTGAGCTTCCTACTCAGCAAAACAAATGTGCGGAGTGGAAGGGAGCGTTCCTTGCCGTTCTTTATTCCCAGGATGGTGGATAGAAATTGTGCTGCTTCCTTGAGGTGAGGGTCAAGGATTGTGCGAAGCAAGATGCCATCTCTATGGATCAGGGTACCCTTGGTGAGGAGAGACTGTACTTCGATAAACTTTGCATCCGCAGACCTTTTAGGGTATTCGCCACCTTGCCTTGGCAGAGAGAAAGCCCTTTGAATGACTGTACTGTCGAGGATAATGTTCAGTGGGCTCTGCTGTACAGTGATTGTACCGTACTTGCCATCCGTTGCATTGCTGGAGTAGTAAGAGTGGAGAAAGTCCTTGATGTAGGTGGTCATAATAGGACTATCCTCCAAGGATTTGAGGCTCTCATGCAAATTGCCTAGACCCCGTTGCTCTAAGTAAGATGTTGCTTCCTGGGAAAGAGCATAAGTCGAGGTGGGTGGCCAGACAAGTTCCAATGATTGGGCCTTGTTAACAGTTGTGCACGCCGGCTGTGACTGGGGTGGCATTTGTTCTGCTTGGGCATGCACTGAATCTTCTTCGGAGCTATCGCTTTGGACCACGAACGCCTGTGGTCTCCGTGGTTGAGAGGATGTAGATGGCTGCGAACTCTGGAGGGGGTCCCGTGGTTGAGGCGGTGGGCTCTTTCTGCGCATCCTCTTTAGTGGCGGCATCTTTTCTGAACCTGCATCCATGTACATGTAGTGTACCATTGATCATTACATTGATTGGCATGCCTGTATGACCTTTCTGTGTGTATGTGGGAGAGAGATCCTTTTTTTTTTTTTTTTTTTTAAAAAAATACATCTTTTGAGAGTGTGGAATGAAAGTGTGTTGTACAATTATTCATGCAATCATCTATGTGTCTAAGCGAAAGCATGTGAGTGCACGTGACCTAGTAGCTAAGTAGGGACTAACTATATGCTTTTTTTGTTGGGATTTTCATAGGGCAGCTAGAACTCATTCACCAATCCTGAGCTCTAGGTAAAATCGATTGAGGCTACCTATATGTGCGAAGACGTACATATGCAAGTGAGTGCTCGTGATACAATCTAATCCTAACTAAGGAAGACTTGGTTTCCCAAATCTTCGTTTTTGTCGGGGATGGCTCGCGTGTTGATGTAGTAGCGCTTCAGTCGGCTCCCGTTTATTGTTGTGTTGAATTGGACTCCATCGAGTGTTTCAAGTAGCACAGCTCCAATGGGATTCATCTTTCGTACTCGGTAGGGTCCTTGACCTAGATACTTCAGTTTTCCCTTGTGTACTTTGGCATTGTATAACAGGACTAAGTCGCCTTCCTTGATGTCTTTAGCTTTCAAATTCCTGTCAAACCATGCCTTTCTTCGACGTTTTTCTGTTGTCATGGCATGATAAGCGACTAGTCTTGTCTCTGTATGCTTTTCCAACTGACAGAGCCTTTCTTTCAAGGACTCATGATCACCCATGCGTTCTTGTATTGCGATGCGCAGACTTGGTATTATAAATTCAAGTGGGACCACGGCTTCAAGGCCGTACACCAATTGAAAAGGTGTGTTCCCTGTACTGACCTTGAATGTGGTTCTGTATGCCCATAAGGCTGCATGCAGTTTCTCTGCCCAATCAGAACGTTGCGGTTCTACTACCTTGGTGAGGATATTGCATATGATTTTGTTTGTGGATTCTGCTAATCCATTCCCTTGGGGGTAGTAGGGTGTGCTTTTTCTATGAATGACCATGAAGCCAGACAAGAGTTCTTGGATTACCTCATTGACAAAATGTGTGCCTCTATCCGACACAATTTCAAGGGGGCATCCGAATCGGGTGATCACATGTTCGTACAAGAATCTTGCTGTGCTTTTGGCATCTGCCTTTCTGACTGCTTTAGCTTCAGCCCATTTTGTAAAGTAATCAGTGGCCACAATGATGTAGCGTGCCTGTGTTCCTTTTGCTGCTGGATGTATGGGACCCACATAATCAATCCCCCATTTTTCAAATGGCTGTTGTGCAACAACTGTTGTTAGAGGATTGAAGTCTTTGTGTTGTGGTTTAATAGTTCGTTGGCATACATCACAGCCTTTTACATATTCATAGGCATCTGCCCACAGTGTTGGCCACCAGTAGCCTGCGAGGAGAACTTTTCTTGCTGTGGCTTCCCCTTGGAAGTGTCCTCCTGCAATGCCTTCATGGACTTCACTCAGGATTGGCAGGATCTCATGAGGCATTACACATCTTCGTAATATCTGGTCCTTGCCCATCTTGTATAGTTGTCCTGCAATGAGTTGATATGGTGCAGCCTTTAGAATCAATTTTCTGGCATCTACTGCTTTCATGTCAGGGGGTGGTCTTCCTGCCATCAGGTACCCAATGATATCTCCACACCATTCTGGAACAGCATCTATTTGAAATAGTGTGGCATCTGGTAAGTCATCTTCTACGCCAGTGGCTTCTTCTCCTATCTTGACTCGAGACATGTGATCGGCAATGTAGTGTTGTGCACCTTTGCGGACCACAATTTTGAAGTTGAATTCTTGCAGCAAGAGGAGCCATCTGGTTATTCTTCCGGTGGTACACGGACGGTTCACAAGATAAAGCAATGCTTGATGGTCGGTGTAGAAGACAAAATCATTTGCGAGTAGATAGTGCCGAAATTTCTTTACACTGTACACCATTGCTAGGGCTTCTCTTTCTGTGGTTGTATAGTTGATCTCTGCATCATTGAGTTGTCGACTGGCGAAGTAGACGGGGTAGTCTTTCTTATGTTCACCAGGTTGACAAAGCACACTCCCAATTGCATACTTGGATCCATCAGTATGAACATGAAAATCAATATCCCAATTGGGAGATAGAAGGATGGGTGCTGTGATTAGGCGCCACTTTAAAAGCTCAAAGGCTTGGTCGCACTCTTCGGTCCATAAGAACTCCACTAATAATTTGTAAAGTGGTCTAGCTATCATGGCATACCGCAATATAAATCTTCTATAATAGCCGGCATGTCCCATAAAGACCTGTACACCTTTGGAATTTGTAGGAGGAGGCAATTCCATGATGATCTTGATTTTGTCCATGTCAGTTGCAATCCCATGTTGAGAGACGATGTGTCCCAAAACAACTCCGTGGGTGACCATGAACTGGCATTTTGTTGGATTTAGGGAGATGCCATACTCCCTGCATTTGATTAATACTTCTTCCAGACATTTGAAGTGGTCCTGTTTGGTTGAATGGATGCACAAATCATCCAAGAACACCTGTAAAAACTTATTCAAAAATGACTTGAAAGCTGTGAACATGACTCGCTGGAATGTGGCCGGGGCATTACAAAGGCCGAATGGCATGACTCTATATGCAAAAATACCCCATTCTGTAGCAAATGCTGTTTTTGATTGGTCTTGAGGAGCAATTTGTACTTGGTTATAGCCACTGAAGCCATCCAAGAAGCTATAAATTTCGGATCCTGCCACCTTTTCCAACACTGTTTCTGTTAAGGGTAGGGGGTAGTGATCCCTAATTGTGGCGGCATTCACATTTTTCAAGTTTACGCATATTCTGAGCTTCTTGTTGCGTTTAGGTACAATGACAATGGGTGAAACCCAATCAGTGTGCTCTATCTCGTAGATGAATCCGGCATCTAGGAGTTTTTCCAACTCGTCATAAACCATGGTGCCATATTTAGGATTTGTGCGATAAGGTCCACATACCTTAGGGCGAGCACCTTCCCTTATAGGGATCGTGTGAACTGCCACTTCTGGTGAAATTCCTTTCATCTCTTTGTATGACCATGCTAGGCAGTCACGGTATTCCATTAGGAGGTCTTTGAGTTTGATTTCATCTTCTTGACGGAGCTGTTTCCCAATGAAAACCAACTTTTCTTCCTCCCCTTCAAGGGCGAGGTTTATTGTGCGTGTTTTTGCCGGTCCCTCATAGATTGGAGTTTCTCCAATGCTATCGGTTTCTTGAACTTCAGATTCTCTGATTGGTCTTGGCATTGCTATTGGTGCACTTCCACTTGTATAATTCTTAAAGTATTCCGGCACTGCTCGAAGATCGGCCACTGATGGGGTTGAACTAGCCTGAGATGTGTCATGAGTACTGGGTGGCATAGTTGCATTTAGTAATTTGTTAGGCTCTTCTTTCCTTTCTTTTTCTGAAGTCTCTTGATCGAGCTTCATCCGCACATGTGGCTTATATTTCCGAAACTTCTTACGTTGGGAACTGTGGGGTAACTTTTCCACTGGTAAGGCGTTTCCAAGTAAGAGTTCATGTGCTGCACATACTCCTTCCAGTCCTTCAGGGGACCATTCAAGAGGTGGTGGTTTTGACTTTGAGGGGACTGCCTTTGCAAGATACAATTCCACAATCCGTGTTTGGACTCGTTCGAATTCATTGAAGTGCTCGGCCTTGGCTTTTCTGCGATTTCCTCCGGCAGCTTTCTTGCGGGATCTTCTGCTGTTATGCAACTGTGGAGGTTCAACTTTTGGGAGCTCAACTGCCATTAGGGCATGCAGAATGGCTAGGTCAGTATCAAAGATTTGATCTTCAATTTCAGCATTTGCAGCCTCTGTTTCAAGATCCCAAGGAAAATCTGAGTCATCATTGGTATGGGGACCTTCCTCAGGTTCATTATCCCATTCGAGGTCAGCCATAAAGAAAGGCATCTCTAGATCGATTGGTTCTTCATGCGTCGGTGGAGGATCGACCTGTAGTGCGTTAACATCTATCTGTGAGAAGATGGGGTCTAATGAGTGGCAGTTGTCGATGGTTGCCAATGTTTGTATCCAGTTATTGACATTGCTTTGTGAGTCACCTGCTATGGCATGCTGTTGCAAGGGATCTGATTTGCTGGAGATTGTCGTGGAAGATGTGTCATCCAATGCTCTAGGAACAATTGGTTTAATAGCTCCTGTCCCCACATTCACCCTGACTGCAGTGTCTCGATTCTGGATTGTCAATCTATCCGTTCCCCAGTCATGAAGGACTGATGCTTCCCGTAACCAAGGACGTCCCAGTAAGATTTGATAGGATTTTTTGGGGAGATCCAAGATTGTGAATTGAAGGGAAAAGCGGACTCCTGCGATCTTTGTGGACACGCCATTCACTATTCCCAAGGGTTTCGCCCGTGAATCATCGGCAAGGCGTATGTTGAAATTAGCCTTTTGCATTGGTGGGAGACCCCATTCTTCGTAAAGCTCCTTTGATAGGACATTGACACCTGCTCCACCATCCACTATGGCTTGGATTTCATTATATGCCTTGTGGATCAAAGGCACAGTGATGTTGCGTATGTCATCTTTCTCACCCATCCGCACAGGGATATCATCAATGTCGTTCATAGGTGGAGGGGGATTTGCGAGTTCAACCCATCCTTTGAAACTCTCCCAGAGATTGGGACAATTTCGTAAGAGGATTCCGATGGGAATGGACACAGGGCAACTCAGGATGCTAGAGAGTGCAGCTCCTTCAAGTTGACGTGGCGGTACATTCTGTTGTGGAGTCTGTTGTTGGAACAAAGGCTCGAGTACAGTATCAATACTTTGTGGGGCCAAGTCATGGATTGGGTCTTGAGCTTGTTTCTGAGCCTCAAATTGAGCTTGTTCATTTTGGACCCATTGCTGAAGTGCCTGAAAACGAGCCTTCTCCACCTCTGCATTCGGGAATGGAGCTTCTTTTATTAGAGGCTCGGGAGTTGATGTAGATGAACTCGGCTGCTCATTGCTTGGCGAAGGTGGAGGCACTTGTGCTTTCTTTCTCAGAAGTCGCTTCGGTTGGATCGGAATGATAGGGTCCTTCGTAGCCGCTTTCTGTTGGCGTGTAATTACATTGATAGGTTGTGACCTTAGACTTGCCGGACCCAGACTTTGATGGTCCACCCCAATGATGCCGATGGGGACGTCGGGCTTAACCTCTGTTTGTTCTGGGACCTTATTTTTCATGGGACAATCCATACAGGCATGTCCTATGCCACAATCTCTGCAGAGTGGTTGGAAAGTGGCTGGGCTACCGCGATGAGGGCATTCTGCGATTCTATGATTTTCTCCACAACCGTAACACTTGATTGGTGCGCGAAATGTGTTGGGTCGCACTTGATTTGCATAGACTGGTATTAAACCCTCTGCACCTTCGACGTAGTACACTGGGTACTCTGCTTCATACTCAAATAGCGAGTCGACTTCCTCGGCTTGTAATTGATGTATTGGAACTGCCTGAGGAGCTGGATTTGCTGCTCTTGGATACGGTCGTGGATTCGGATTCCTGAGTAGTTGGGGGACTTGTGTCCGAACGGGTACAGGATTTAGTCTCGGAGCTGGGGGTGCTTGTGCAAGTGCCTGTTGCCTGTATACTGGCATGGGTGCCGCTTGGTATTGTGGTGGCCGAGGCGGATTGTTGCGCATGTTGAAGATGCAACTGGTCTCATCATGGCCGCCGACGACACAGATATGGCACCACAACCGTGGCGGTGGATTTGCTTGTGCAGTGATTCTTGCTCTTAGGACTGGGCATTCATTTGCTGTATGATTTGCCAAGCAGTGTGGGCACCATACATTTTCTCGCCGTGGATATGTTTGAGTTGGCGGCTGAGACAAGTGAAGTTTTTGATCCATGGCCTGCATCATATCTTCTTTCAGCTTCAAGGTCATGGCCTCGAGGCGATCTTCATTGGATGTTTCGGCAGTGTCCTTTGATTTACCTTTTTTCGAGCACTTATCTCGTGTATTTGATCTGGCATCATCACTGCTAGTGTCTGAATCTGTCATGCCATCTTCGATGTCAATGGCTGCCGCATGAGCAGCACTGAATGTTTCATAGCTACTTATCTTTTTCATATCCTTGCGGATTTTCTTTCTGAGGCCTGCTATGAACCATGCCGTGAGGTACTTTGCATCTGGGCGTGGGTCACATTTTGCGATCAATCTCTTCATCTTTCCCAGGTATGTGCGTACATCTTCCCTCCGGCCTTGTTCGATCTTGCTGAGTTGGAGAGCGGGATCATCTTGTAGCCTCTCCGTTTGAAATCGACGTTTGAATTCGATTTGAAGTAGGTCCCATGTAGCACGTTCTTCCACAAGAAGGTCGAGGTACCATTCTGACGCCTCATCAGTTAAGGCCATTGGAAACCAAGCCACCTTAGTTTCATGGGATTGATCACCACCTGCTCGACATGCGGCATCAAAATGTTGGAGGAAGCGAGCAGGGTCTCCCCTACCATTATATTTGGGAAGTTCCAGTTTTCCCAAGGGGCGTCGGCCGTGATTGTTGTGATTTCGTCGATTGAAGAAGTTGTCAGCCTCGGCATCGAGCTCGATGTCCCCATCATGCTCAGGACGACGTCCAGCCATGTTGGGGCGTGGAGGAGTTAAAGGAAGTTGTTGAACCTCAGGGGGGGATTCGGGGTAGAGGATTGGCGGGGGCGGTTGTTGCAGTGGAGTAAGTTGCGGATTGGGTGAGCGTTGGAGTCGAAGTCGTTGGCCGGAACGTAACTGCATGCAGATGGTGCATGATTGGCTAAGGGGATCGCTACCCCAAGGGCGGGCGTGGAGGTGGTGTCGTTAGGAGAGTTAGAGTGATGTTAGTATGTGTAGGGACCGTCGTGTTAATAATGTGCCTAGGATTGTCCTACGTGTGTAGGGAAATGTGCCGGTGCAGACGGAGCGTTATTCGGAGGTCGCGGCGTGAAAATACGAGTGAATTAATGCAAAATGAGGCCCACACGGGAGCGCGAATGAACGTGTGCTAGGGATGCCGAAATGGTGTGCAATGGGCTGGAAAAATACCCCGTAACGTGGTGTTTCCGTGTGTGAAATCTGGGTTCAAACGGGGTTCAATTCGGGTCCCAAACGGATGAGTTTCGAGGGGTTAAAGGAGGGGTAAATTTGGCGTTTGGGGGGGTCCTAATGTTGGTGTGAATGAACTTTAAGTCCAACCGAGGGGTTGAAACCAAGTTGATCTAGTTAGATGAAGTTAAGTTAGATGCCTAATTAGTTAGGGTTAAACTGCCCACAGTTAGTTCAACTAACCTAGTTAGGGTAACTAACTCTTGGTTATACTAACTGAGCTAAGGTGAAAACTAACCGAACGTAGTTTAATACTAACCTAGGTGAAAAGTAACCAAACCTAGCCTAGTTTAACTAACCTACTTTAACTGTAGTTAAAACTAACCGTAGGTTAATTCTAACCTAGTTATCCTAACCTAACTGAGTTAGACTAACTAGCGTAGGCTTAACTAACTAACCTAACCTAACGTAGGTTAAGCAACTAACCTAACCGCAGTTAGTCACTAACCTGAGGTTAGTTTTAGGTTAGGTTTTCTTTTGTTTTCTGCCCGAGGTGGCGCGGGGGCGGGACGGGGGTGCGCGGGGGGCGGCGGGGGAGGTGGCGAGGGGAGTGGCGGGGGAGGGCGAGGGGGGTGCGGGGGAGGGCGAGGGGGGCAGCGGGGGAGGTGACGAGGGGAGTGGCGAGGGAGGGCGAGGGGAGTGGCGGGGGAGGGCGAGGGGGGTCGCGGGGGAGGTGACGAGGGGAGTGGCGAGGGAGGGCGAGGGGAGTGGCGGGGGAGGGCGAGGGGTATGAGCGGGGGTGTTACAGGGGGGAAGGACGGGGGGTGGCGCGGGGTTGGCGCGGGGTGGCGGGCGGGGCTGGGGGGTTGGGGCTGGGGGTGGCGGGCGGTTAGAGATAGGGGGCGGGGTAAGGGGGAGGGGGTAAGGGGGAGAAAGAGTAGAGGGGGGGTTAGGGGGTGGAGGGGTCGAGGGTAAGGGGGAGGGGGTAAGGGGGAGAAAGAGGAGAGAGTGAGAGAGAGAGGGGGTGGGAGAGAGAGAAGAGAGAGAGAGGGAAAAAAGGGGAGAGAGGAGAGGGAAAGGAGAGACAAGGTGGAGGGGGAGGTGAAGATGGAGGGGGAGGGGGAGGGGGGAGGTGGTGGAGGGGGAGATGAAGGGGGAGGGGGGAGGTGGTGGTGAGGGGGAGGGGGAGAGGGGGAGGTGGTGGTGGAGGGGGAGGGGGAGATGAAGGGGGAGGGGGGAGGTGGTGGTGAGGGGGAGGGGGAGAGGGGGAGGTGGTGGTGGAGGGGGAGGGGGAGATGAAGGGGGAGGGGGGAGGTGGTGGTGAGGGGGAGGGGGAGAGGGGGAGGTGGTGGTGGAGGGGGAGGGGGAGATGAGAGGTGCTGGTGGAGGGGGAGGGGGAGATGAAGGGGGAGAGGGGGAGGTGGTGGTGGAGGGGGAGGGGGAGATGAGAGGAGAGGATGGTGGTGGAGGGGGGGAGGGGGAGGGGGGAGGTGGTGGAGGGGGAGATGAAGGGGGAGGGGGGAGGTGGTGGAGGGGGAGATGAAGAGGGAGGGGGAGGGGGAGATGAGAGGAGAGGATGGTGGTGGAGGGGGGAAGGGGGTGGTGGAGGGGGAGATGAAGAGGGAGGGGGAGGTGGAGGTGGAGGTGAAGAGGGAGGGGGAGGTGGAGATGAAGGGGGAGGGGGAGATGGTGGTGGAGATGGAGGGGGAAGGGGGAAGAAAGAGGGAAACAAACTTGAAAGACTGAAATCGAAAAGCAGGGAGAGGTGATCACCTGATCGCTCTCCAAGTCTTTCTCGATGTAACGGGATTGTCGCGGAACAATGGACGGTGGGTGGAAGGCTAGGTCATCGCTGCGAGAAGGGCTCGATGACACTTACATGGCGAGGATAGGAGTAAGGGGGCGGTCGATGGAGAGGGAGGAGTGTCTTGCGTGGGGCTCGGAAGGTGGAAGAGAATGGAGGCAAAAAGTGAAAGATGAAGAATGAGGGGGGTGGAGTAGGTTTTTATAGGTTTGGATTTTAGGTTTAGGGTTTAGGTTTAGGGTTTAACCCTAAACTCTTCCCGAGCCATAACTCTTTATGGAGAGCTCGGTTTTCCTTTCTGTAAAAAGGTAAAATGATCGTAATTGAAAGCTCTACGCAACCGTGTCCACTACCTAGCCCAATTGTACATCATGTGGCTTTTATTTAAGAAATTAAGAAAATTTCTTAAGGTAGTAACCCAAAGTGGATGTTTGGGGTTGATATGTGTGGCTAGATTTGGAAAAATTTTTACTCTCCTTGCCCTTGAGTGGTATGTGCGTGAAAGTTTGAAGTAGTGACTTGTTTTACACCTACCTACGCATGTTTACTCGCTACTTGAGACGCTAGTCTCCCCGGCAGCGGCGCCAAATGTTGGCTCTTTCCTACTGCTTTGGCAGGAAGAGCTGGGTATTCTATGTTGCAGGGTTCCGAGGCTTTTTGTCACCTACAGATATATTGGAATTGTTGTTGTAGTATATTTGTAGCTTAGGACCTCGAGTCGTGTTCCGGTGAGAGACATAGGCTTAAGTGTGGTGAGTAAACATAATGCAAGCATGTGTAAAAGGCGCGTAAACCATTGTTGTTGGGGTAATGAAGGCTTTCGCCTTCATTGGGGGTTGTAGGGTTTAGGAGGAATTTAAGGGTTTAGAAGGAGGTTCCAGGGTTTAGAAAGAGTTCAGGGTTAGAAAGAGTTCCAGGGTTCAGAAGGAGGTTCCAAGGTTTAGAAGGAGTTCAGGGTTAGGAGGAGGATTCATGGTGGAGAACTCGTCTCCCTCGTAGATCATTGAGTTTAAGGGTTTAGGAAAGCATAGGAGTGGGAGAGGAAGAAGGTGTAAGAGAGAGGAGGAAGGAGGAGGAGGGAAGAGGAGGAGGGAGAGGGAGGAGAGAGGAGGAGGAGGAGGAGGGAGGAGGAGGAGGAGGAGGAGGAGGGAGGAGGAGGGAGGAGGAGGAGGAGGAGGAGGAGGGAGAAGGGAGGAGGAGAGGGAGAGGATGGGTTGCAGGGTTGGAGGAGAGGGGAGAAGGGTTGCAAGGTTAGGACATGCTTTTGGACGTGCAGTGCAAGGAAGCATGGACACTTGAGACAAATGCTTGGAATACCAATGTAGACTCAACACAATGCCCCAAGAGTGTGGGCTTCATTCCATTATGGGGTATTTATACAAGTTGGAGAGCTTCTCTCTCTGCATGTAACACAAAGTCGTATCACAAAGTTGTAACACAAAGTTGTGTCACAAAGTCGTAACACAAAGTTGTGTCACAAAGTCGTAACACATTCTCTCTCTTCATGTAGAAGATGTAACACAAAGTTGTTACACAAAGTTGTTACACAAAGTTGTTACACAAAGTCGTAACATAAACTTGTAACACAAACTTGCAACACAAAGTTGTTACACAAAGTCGTAACATAAAGTTGTGTCTAGAAGTTGTAACACAAAGTTGTAACACCTTCGCTTTCTTCATAAGTTCATGTTGGCACAGAGTCAACAGTTTGTGTGTGTGTGTGTGTGTGTGTGTGTGTGCATATATGTGTTTGTGTGTAATCATATGCATATGAATATACATATAAACATATAAATTTGAATTTCTATGTGTTGGTGTAAAGTTTCTATGTGTTAGTATGTATGTGATTATATATGTGTATATATGAATACATGTGAGTACATGTGAAGGTCTCTATATATGTGAATATATCCATATCCAATATACATATATATATATATATTCATCATATAAATATATATAGATCTATATATCTCTATATAATATACATCTCTCTCTCTCTCTCTCTCTCTCTCTCTCTCTCTCTCTATATATATATATATATATATATATATATATATATGTATATATATATTCATCTATATATCTCTATATAATTTTCATGTCTCTCTCTCTCTATATATAAACAAGGTGCGGCATGTGGAGCGCGCTCTCCATAGGGGTGCTTGATGCAAGAAGAGATGGATCCCCACATGACTACGTACACGTGGTGCATGGTGTGAGCATAATGTCATTAGGTTCCCAATGATATTGAGTGCTCGAGGAACGTATGTAGAAGAGCATGACGAGCCTGCCAATATGACATGAAAGCAATGCACAAAGAACTAGCCCTCTGACTATGACATAAAATAAATAGCGACCCTCCATCTTGCTTGCACAATAAGCATCATGCTATGTTTACATGCAATATGCTTATGCTTACATGCTTATGAGTAGAGGCTAGGGAAGAGAGGAGGAGGGTAGAGGGTAGGGAAAGGCATGTTGCCCTTGCTTCTAAAGGGGACCACTCAAGGGCAACATGCTTGTCAATATGGTCCCTGAGGGGTCCCCTTTAGGGGCAAGGGCTGTGGGGGTTAAAGGTCACTGTGCCTTAACCCCGGTTATGTACAATACTCAAACACATATATAAATGAATGAAAAAGAAGATTAGGGTGGTTCTGCACCCACCAAAACTTGTGTGGCTCTCTGTCTCCCTCTCTCTCTCTCTCTCCTTCTTCCGTTCTTGCTTCCGTTGAGAGTACTCTCAACTGGCATCAGAGCCCGGGTGATCTAGCTGAGCGTGCGTGAATGCTTTGAAGCTCAGCAGCTCTGTGGGAGGAAGGAGAAGCTCTGTGGGAAGCTTTGTGGGTGACTTTACTTGCATCCGAGTGTGCAGAGACCTTGGAGGAACCTTTGGAAAAGTCACTTTGGCTTTGCGAAGTGGTTTTGAGAGCCTGTTAAGAGCTTTCAAAGAAAAAGTCGTTTTTTGAGCTTTTCCCTGTTCCGTTCGATGACAGAGACTCCGTATTGACTTGTAGAGGCAACTATTGCTTGCTTTTGGTATCCACTTCACTTCAGGAGCTTGGAAACACCTTCATTCTTGAATCTGGGATCATTCCATTGGATTTCTGACTCACTGTGTCAGTTCCTGCGTTTTTTGCCCGGGTGTTGGAACTCAAGTTTGGAGCTACCATTTGCAGATCTGTCAGTTCCGGTGGACTCAGGAGGTCCTAAAACTTCTATGTTGCTCATCATTCGCACTCCGGTGGAGTTTACAGATAGCTCTGTTTCCAAAAACGTTTTTCAGTCCGTGTGTTGGACCCAGTGATTGAGACCACGGTTTCCAAAACCGTCTGTCCCATTGCGTTCCGGATGCCCAAAGACCCCTACCTGTCAGTTCTTGCGCGATTCGGTGGAGGATTTTCAGAGTTATAAATCTCTATGTATTCGATTTCGTCTCTCTGTTATGCATTTTTCATTCTAAGGTTTTGAAACCTTAGATTTATGCCACATGGCAGTGGATAAGTGTTGACTCCCATTTCTCACTCATCGGTTGGGATTTTGGAGTTCTGGCAGAAGAGAGATATTTGCAGATTTTCTTGCTGATTCCGATTATGCAATGGCGCCCATGTTTTGAGGCATCTCAGGTTCTATTTTCAGTAGCGCTCATTACCGTGGGACTATGATTTCTTGAGCATACCTTATGTAGATCACTCCGGTTGCAGTTTGAGCAGTGTGCGCTCATTCGTGGTATGCATTGGGTTGCAATGGATAATTTATAGGCCATTTGGATGCATTGCGGTCCTTGTTGTATGCGCTGATAGGCCCAAATTGCCTTGTGGGATGCTATTTTTATGGACGCTTTGCACATGGATGCTATTTTATGCTGAGGGACAGCTTTGAAACATTGCAGGTGATGCACTGATAGTGCTATGCTCTCTTGGATGAGACATTATTGATGCATATGCCAGTGGACAGTGTTTATTCTTGAGTCATTTGGCACTTATTGGCATTTTCTTTTGGGCCAGATTTGCTCATATGGATGCATAGTATATGCACATGAGTCAGATGCTTTGAGTTTTGAGTTTTGGTGATATTTCACTCTATTGTGGCATACACATTTGGGTGCACCTAGTATTTGGTGTGATTCTCTCTTGCAGGCACGAGCATTTGGGATTTTGTTTCATTTGCATCATGGCATCCTCTTCCATGCCTGAAAAGGAGTTTTTCAGCATTAAAAAGTTTGATGGGACAAACTTTTCTTTGTGGAAAGAACAGATAAGGGATGTGCTTATTCAAAAGAAGCAGATTAAACCCTTGGCAAGTATTGAAGCTAAGCCTGCGGATATGTCTGAGGATGATTGGAATGAGTTGGATGCATTAGCAAAGTCTACTATTAGACTTCATCTTGCAGAGTCAGTTTATTTCACAGTAGTAAATGAGCAGACTACAGAAGATTTGTGGAAGAAACTGTGTGCCACTTATGAGAAGGAAACTGCCTCTAATAAAGTTTACCTCATGAAGAGGTTGTTTGAGCTGCAGATGAAGGAAGGGGTCTCCATTGCTTCTCATTTGAATGAATTCAATATTATTTTCAGCCAGCTTCAGGCTCAGAAAATGAATTTTGATGCGGAGACTAAGGCAATATTTCTCTTATGTTCATTGCCATCCTCATGGGATACCTTCCGTACAGCTGTCAGTAACTCTGCACCTGGTGGAGTACTGAAATTTGATGATGTTGTTGGGAGCTTGTTGGCCGAGGAGATTAGACGGAAGTCTATGGATGGCAACAAGCAGGATGCAGCCTTAAATGTGCAAAGGGGCAGATCACAATTCAGGGGGAAGTCCCAAGAAAGAGGGAAGTCTCGTAGCAAATCCAGGGCACGGAACATTGAGTGTTACCATTGTGGCAAGAAGGGCCATATGAAAAAGGATTGCTACAAGTTGAAAAGAGAGCAAAAGGATAAGAAAAAGAATGCAAATTGGGGTGCAAATCAAAAGGAAGAGAGTCCAAGGGAGGACAAAGGAAAAGTGAAGATCGAGGAGATCAATGCAGTCACACGTGATAGTGACAATGATGTTCTCTTCATGTCTAGTTTATCTGTAGAGTTGCTTACCACTTCAGATGATGCATATTCCCAGGATTGGATTTTGGATTCTGGTGCTTCATTCCATGTTACTCCCCATAGGGAATGGTTCTCCACTTATGACAGTGGAAAGACAGGTTGTGTGCATCTTGGAAATGACTATGCATGTGACATAGTGGGAGCAGGTGACATAAAGTTTTCTTTTGCAAATGGGTCTGCATTTGTTTTGAAACATGTGAGACATGTGCCTAAGTTGACCAAGAGTCTTATTTCAGTGGGTCAGCTAGATGATGCTGGTTTTCACACCACTTTTGGCTTTCAAAGGTGGAAAATTCAAAAGGGCTCTATGCTTTTTCCTAGGGGTGCCAAGTGTGGGACTTTATATCCCTTACATGTATCAGGGGTATTTGATCATGTTGTTGCAATAACCGAGCAGCCAAGCACTTCTTTGTGGCATTGCAGGTTGGGGCACATGAGCCAGAATGGAATGAAACTCTTATGCCGTTTGGGTTATGTACCGCATTTGAGTTTCTCTGATTTTGAATTTTGTGAGCACTGTCTCTATGGGAAGCAGACTAAATCAGCCCATAAAAGAAGGGGAAAGAAAGAGTTTGAAATGCTTGATTTGGTGCATTCAGACGTATGTGGTCCCATGCCTACACGGTCATTAGGTGGGGTTGAATACTATGTGACATTCATTGATGATGCAACTAGGAAAGTGTGGGCTTATGCTATAGCTCGGAAGAGTGATGTGTTCCAAGTATTTCAGAAATGGCTGGCCTTGGTTGAGAATCAGTCAGGTAGAACGCTTAAATGCCTACGGACTGACAATGGTGGAGAGTATCTCTCTCATGACTTTCAGCATTTCTGTGATACACGTGGGATTAAGAGGGAGCTCACATCCCCTCGTACTCCAGAGCAAAATCCAGTTGCAGAAAAGATGAACCGTACCATTCAAGAAAGGTTGCAATGCATGCTTTCCAATGCAAGTCTTTCTGGTGGTTTTTGGGCTGAGGCAATGAAGACTGCAGTGCATGTGATCAATAGATCACCTAGTAAGAGTTTGGATGGTGGTATTCCTAAAGAGGCATGGAGTGGAAAGAAGCCCTCTTACTCTCATTTGCGTATATTTGGGTGTGAGGCATATGCACATGTGCCAAAAGAGCTTCGAAAGAAGCTAGATCCTAAGTCTAGGAAATGCATCTTTATAGGTTATGGTGAAAGTGGAGAGATGGGCTATCGTCTCTGGGATCCAGAAGCAAAGAAGATCATACGCAGCCATGATGTGGTCTTCAATGAGAAGAAGATGCATAAGGCACCCATGAGGGATGTGGAAATGAGGAGAATCACTTTCTAGGATGTGAATCCACCTGCATATGTTGATAGGCAGCAAGCTGTCCATGCACCAAATGTGCAAGAAATGGTACCACCAAGTACTCCCACAGGTATACAATCAAGGGTAGATGATGGATCATCTATTGGTGGAAATGATGAGCCAAATGTGGCTGATATGCAGGTGGGACAGCAAGCTGAAATGCCATTGAGAAGATCATCGAGAGTGTCTAGACCGCCTGATAGGTTTGTTCCAGGGGTAGACTATGTGATGCTTACTGATTGCGGGGAGCCTTCTTGCTACAAAGAGGCTATGATGCGTGAGGATCAACGCAAGTGGGAGTATGCTATGCAATCAGAGATGAGTTCACTTATGAAGAATAAGACTTGGGACTTAGTTTCTTTGCCACATGGAAAGAAAGCATTGCCATGTAAATGGGTCTACAAAATGAAGGTCACAGGTGATGATGTGCCTAGATACAAGGCCCGTTTGGTTGCTAAAGGGTTCAAGCAAGAGAAGGGTGTGGACTTTGATGAGATATTCTCTCCGGTTGTGTAGATGACCACACTTAGATGCATGCTTGGACTAGTGGCATCAGAGGATATGGAGCTTATGCAAATGGATGTCATGACAGCTTTCTTGCATGGGGATTTGCATGAGGAAATTTACATGGTTCAGCCGGAAGGCTTTGAAGAAAAGGGCAAAGAGCATTTAGTTTGCAAGCTGAAGAAGAGTGTCCATGGTCTTAAGCAAGCACCTAGAGAATGGTATCAGAAGTTTGATGCTTTCATTCGGGCCCAGGGTTTTAGAAGGAGTGAAATTGATCACTGCCTCTACACTAAAAGGGCTAAGGATAATAGCCTGATAATCCTGGCACTATATGTGGATGATATGCTATTGGCTAGCAAGAATACTCATGAGCTAGATGCATTAAAGGCCAAGTTGCATGAGGCCTTTGATATGAAGGATTTGGGATTTGCAGGTCATATTCTTGGTATGCGCATCACGCATGATCGGAGTAGGAAACTCCTTTGGCTTTCACAAAAAGAGTATGTTACAAAAGTATTACAGCGTTTCAATATGGAGGGGGGGAAGGCAGTGAGTACTCCATTGCCTCCATATGTGAAACTGAGTCATACAGATAGTCCCAAATCAGATGAGGAGAGGGCCATGATGCAAATCAGATGAGGAGAGGGCCATGATGGCCAAGGTTCCTTATGCATCAGCAGTTGGGAGTCTTATGTATGCTATGATAGCTACTAGACCAAACATTGCATTTGCAGTGGGAGTTGTTAGCCGGTATATGGCTAATCCAGGAAAGAGGCATTGGGAGGCAGTTAAGTGCATCATGAGGTACATGAAGGGTACCAAGGAGATGTGCATTTGCTTTGGTAAAGGAGACATGCGTGTACTTGGGTACATAGATTCAGACTATGCAGGGCATGTGGATAGTAGGAGATCCACTTCTGGTTATGTGTTCACCTTTGCAGGTGGTGCAGTGTCGTGGATGTCTCGTGCACAGAAGTGCGTGGCTTTGTCTACCACAGAGGCTGAGTATGTTGCAGCCACAGAGGGTTGCAAGGAGGCTATATGGCTTGATCGGCTAGTGGGAGATTTGGGGATTCATACAGGTGTACCGACATTGCATAGTGATTCCATGAGTGCTATTCAGCTAGCACGGAATCCAGTCTTTCATGCAAAGACCAAACACATTGAGGTCAGGTACCATTTCATCAGGGAGGTACTTGAGGACAAGCGCATAGAGCTTGTCAAGGTTCATACAGATGATAACCCTGCAGATATGCTGACGAAGAGTCTACCTAGTCAGCGGTTTGAGTATTGTCGTGTATTGATGGGCATTGGATAGTATGCTCACTAGTTATTCTCCCTTAAAGGCACATTGTCCTTTAAGTGGGAGGTTGTGGGGGTTAAAGGTCACTGTGCCTTAACCCCGGTTATGTACAATACTCAAACACATATATAAATGAATGAAAAAGAAGATTAGGGTGGTTCTGCACCCACCAAAACTTGTGTGGCTCTCTGTCTCCCTCTCTCTCTCTCTCTCCTTCTTCCGTTCTTGCTTCCGTTGAGAGTACTCTCAAGGGCCATATTAACAAGCATGGAGTGGTAAAGAGAGAGGGATAGGAGGGATAGGAGAGATAGGGATAGGAGGGAATAGGAAGGATAGATTGAAGGATACAAGGAAGGGGAAGGAAGGGGAAAGGTAGAGGGAAGGGTAGAAGGGTAGAGACGGAATGCCTAATGTATATGCATAATGCATATCCATATGCATATGGGAAGGGGGGAGGGATGGAGAGCATAGTGAGGGTTTAGGATAGAGAAAGAGAGGGTACCTCTACCCAACCACCTAGTTTACTCCCTCCAAAAGAAATCCCTTGTCTTCCCCAACCCTTCTTTTCCCCGCCTGATAGTCGCTTCCAACTACCAACTGGCCTCACAAGATACTTAACACCCTCCACTCTCAGTAATTCTCCTATGCTCTGAATTCTCCTCTCTCTAAAACTCTTGACCCTCCCTCCATCCGACTGATTGATTTTTTGTCAATGACATGCCTTCATCCCATCGATTGTGCAATGCCTGCAACCTACTTTAAGCCCCTTGCCTTTTGCTCCCATCATTGTCCTATCACCTCTTGCACCTCTTGTACATGGACCTCTCACCTTTAGCTGCTGCCCTTCCTTGTGGTTCCCTAGTAGTCTTTGCCCTGTAGCTATCTCTGCATCTCTTTATGGCAGTCCCCAAATCCCGTGCCCCCTCTACACTACCTCTTGACTCCTTTCCACTTGTGCATGGTCCTTTGATCATGTGGTACTCCATCGTTGTACCTTGTTGTACCTGCACCTATCATTACGACTTGGACATTAAGGTCCTCTCTTTTCAATCCCCCCCCCCCAAATCCTTTACTTTTCCCCATCCTTTATTTCACTTAAAACTCTATCTCTTAATTGATCATTTAGGGCTCTAAGGCTTCATTTATTTAATTTTTATGCTCTTAGTCTTTCTTAAGTCTTTCCAAGTGCTTATTTTTTAATTATTATTATTTTTATAAAAACCCTGTCTTTCTTTTAATATTTTGCATTTTATGCTTTACATATTAATTTATGCTCCTCTTTCTTGTAAAATTTCCCCCTTTTTTGCTCTAAATCTTAGTTTGACATTTAATGCTCTATGTATTTATTTATTATCTCCTCATTCCCCCTTTTTTTTGTTCTCAGCATGAATGCATTAACATTTTTCTTCATTGCATAACAATAAAATTGCCTTTCCTTCAGCACAACCCAACTAATTTTACACGTATATCATTGTGTCAAAATTTAGCTTTATGAGTTTGTAGCATGAGCAATTATTTTTATTGTGATCCCAATAACAAGGGAGGGGTATTTATGACACCTATCTTCCCAACTAAATTCTAATATGGAATTTAGGGGGGCAAAAAAAGGGGAAAATCGGGAGAAGAACTAGGTGAAAATTGAAGGGAAAAAGAGCGGGGGGTAGGAAAATTAGAAAAAATATATAGGAAAAATTTAAGGGAAATTTAAGAAGAATTAGGGGGAAAAAAGTGGGATGCTTTTTAAATTTAGTTGATGTTTTTTAAATATAAAGCTCAAGTTATGGTTGAATTTGAGGTTATTATTTTCTTCAATTTCAAATTTAAATTTAGTCATTAGTAATATTTAAATGTATCAAAATTAAAATTGATTAGTTTGTATATATTAGAAGATATATTTGATATAAATTAAAATTTTGATCTTAATTTAAGTCAAATATATACCTTTTAATATATAGTAACTAACTAATTCAATTTATATTTTTTAAAATTGATATTTAAAATATCCTATGTTTCATGTTTTTGATTTGAAATTTAAAGTATATTTAACTATTTAATTTTTTTTAATTTAAATTTAAAAATCAACTAGTTTTTCTCTCTGTGTATGTGTGTGTGTGTGTTATTAACAAGAAAAGAAACCAACATATGAGGCTAGACGCTGGACGTGGTGACGCTCAAGAGCCATGGGAGAAAAGGAACATGAGGGGGGGGAAGCATTAACATTGGAGGGGGAAAGGAATTAAGAGGGGTGGGGATGAAGAAGGAGACTATGGCACAAGGGGGAACAGAGAGGGGGAAGAAGAGCATGTACATGATGGGAGGTGGGTGTAGAGATGGAGACATCAAGGGAAGAGAGTCATGCTTTATTTGAAAGGAAGGATGGGAAAATCAAAATACTAGAATGGTGGTGATACAAGGATGAGCGTGTCACGTCAAGGAATAGCCCCCTTCTTTTATAGCCAAAAGAGGGATCTCTCCTAATAAATGCCACCCCCCCACATGCATGGTGTGAGAGGAGGTTTCTTCCATGTGAGCTTGGTGGATACACACTCTCAATTTTGTGTGACAAGCCTTTTCCACTCAATTCAACCCTCATATCCTATAGTGTATCAAACTCCCATGGCTTCTTCCTATATTATAATATACACAAACATCTAGGACAAGTGGAGGGTTGGCACAAGGAATCTTTCCACCTCATCCTACTTTCCCCATTATTTAACTTTGATTCTTGGACTCTATCCACAACCCCCCCCCAGATGGGTCTATCCTACATGGAGGGAATAATCCAACATAATGTCCATCCCCACCTATTTTATATTACTTTTCCCATGGTCCTTGGGCCATGTCTCACTAAATGCAAGCATGACACCTCCTAGGTGGAGGGGTGGCACATGGAGGAACCATGCCACCTCAACATTTTATAATATAACTACCATGGATTATGTACAATGCCCCTATGGGTCCTCTTACGTGGAAGGGTGAAACATGGTCATGCCCTGCCACCTCAACCCTGGGCCCTATCCACACCATATTTTATTATACTCTTGCCATGCATACAAGCACACACACATATTTATTCCCTTTACTTTGGTCATTTTTATCTATCACAGTTTCCCTCCCCCACGTAGGGAATACGTAGCATTTCCATGCCTGGGACCATCATGTACAAAGAAAGGCTTGAGATAACGCTTGTTGATCACCTTCTTGCCATGTGGCTCATGTAGCTCTTGAACTTGTATAGACCCATTGCTACGTTCTTTAATGACTTTTTTTGGACCACTCCACATTGGAGGGAACTTTTTATCCCTTTGGTGGTCTAATATGTTATCAAAGCATAGCACAACATCTCCCTCAGCAAAGTGTCTTTCCCATCCCTTGCGAATCTGAGCATCCATGTGGGCCTTTTTTCGATTCTTTTGGGTCTCTGTTTGATTGTAGTGGGTCTCAGTGGTGACTCACGTGTTGTGGGGTTGTTGAAGATATGCCAATGGAGTCTCCACTCCTAGTTGCTCCTTGTGGGAGCAATGCATAGCACGAGTCATCCGCAAGTGTCACACAAGTAGCCTCTAGATTGTTGCAATGTGGTTTCATGCGAGGAAGAGGGAAGAGGAAGAGGGGAGGGGAGAGGGAGAACGAGGGGAGGAGGGAGGAGGAAGGGAAGAAGGAGAAGGGAGTGAAGGGGGATAGAGTGACAACCACAAAGGCACTATGAAGGAAACAAGAGAACACCCAAAGCACTCTCTTGGAAGACAAAGAGGGAGCTTGTATTCAACTTGGTGCAAACAACAATGAAAACCAAAGTCAACCATTTGGTCTTTTATACAAATCACCTTTTCAAGGGAGGGCCAACCCTTTTCCTTTTTAGCACTCTCCCTCACTTTACAACCAAGGGCTCTTGGGCCCGTAGGGTGCTAGTTGTGATACCTGGAAGCTCTTGTCCTCTTGCCCACACCTCTTGACCTTCAGAATTCATCAAGACTATCCCCTTGGATCCTTGTTGGCGTGAAGCACTAAAAGCCCCATCAAAATACAAGACAAAAGATATTGGTAGTGTCTCCCTTTCATCATTAATGTCCTCCTTATATTTCTTTTCTTCTCTTAGATCCTGCCATCCTGTGAGCAAATCTGCCATAGTGGACCTAGTGGTATTTTCAGTGAAAAAAGAGAAAGAGAACTCTTGAAGCTCTAACAACCATTTTGCAAATCTCCCCCCAGGATTAGGCTTGCGAACTAGATATGCTAATATAGACTAAGAGGCAAGGAAGAAAAATGGCCAAGGTAATAAACAGGAGCAAAACTTTCTGATTGAAAACACCAAAGAGAGGGCTTGCTGCTCCATTTCTTCATAGCTTGTTTCCACCTCTATAAGCTATCAGATGGCATAATAGATGGGTTGCATTCTACCTGCCTCTCCTGTTTGTAGCAATACAGCACCAACTGAATGCAAAGATACACTTGGATTTACATAAAAGTCTTGAGACCAATCAGGGGGCTTTAATATTGGCCCCTTACTCATGGCCTCCTTAAGTTGTTGAAAAGACTCTTGTTGCTCCACACCCCATTAGATTGAAACTCCTTTTCTTGTCAACAAGTTCATGGGATGCACTATCTCTTTGAAATCATCACAAATGCATTGATAATACTTGCTTTTTCCTAGAAATCTGCGAACACTCGTCACACTGTCAGGATTTGGCAATGCCATGATTGCTTGAACCTTGTCAGGATCCATTTGTAGGCCTTCTTTAGACATAATATGCCCCAACAAGACTACTTTTGTTTGAGACAAATGACATTTTCTAGGATTTAGACACCCTTTTGCTTCATCAATCCTAGCTAAGGCCATCTTTAACTTCTCCACGTGATCTATGCGCTGAGAATAAATTCAAAAATCATCCAAAAGAACCCTTATGAACTTTCCCAAGTACGGCTCGAGCACTTGACTCATGAACCTTTGAAATGTAGCTAGTGCATTGGTCGACCTAAAAGGCATCACTCTATAAGCAAAAATCCCCAAGGTGTGACAAATGATGTTTCCTTTTGATCTTCCTCCCGAATACGAATTTATAAAGTACCCAGAATACCCATCACATATAGAATACATATCATGCCCTGCTACTTGGTCTAGTATTTCATCTTGGAATGGAAAAGGAAAATGATCCTTCTTAGTGTATGCATTCAAACGACGAAAGTCCACACAAACCCACCACTTATTTCCTTTCTTTGGTGTGCCAACTATAGGAGATATCCATTTTGAATCATCAATAGGAAAGATGAATCCCGCCTCCCACCTCAAGTAGTTGTGTTACCTCTTTCTTTAGTGCCTCAACTTGGATCACCCCTAATCTCCTTAAGCATTGCACGACTGGCTTGCTTTCTGGCTTCAACTCAATCTTGTACTCCACAAGAGAGACTGGTCAAAACCTATGAATAGCTTGTTGCAAAGAGACATGGAAAATGATCTAACATATCCAAGTACTAGAGCTTCTCACTACCTGATAGAGAATCACCAAGAAGCTCTTCATTGCATTGGTCTCGTTTAGTGTGCTCCACATCCTCCACATGAAGTGTCTCTACAGGATATTCTTGTACCACCACCTTGTTCCCTCTTGACTCACATCCCAATCTGCACCAAGACAAAGACCAAAGGCCACTCCTTCCACCTCACCCTCTGAGATGGTCTCCTCGGAGCTACACCCTGTCTCTTCTTCTTCATCAGTTAAGTCAGAGCTTGAACTCTCTGATGTTGAAGACTCCTGCTTGACAGCTTCTTTTTTGTGGCTTCTGATGTTGTAGTGCACCCTCTTATCATTTCCCTGCAAAATCAATTCTCCAGTATCCCACTTTTGAATAGCCTTCACCTTGCGTAGCCAAGGACTTCCCAAAATCAATGGATAGGCACATTGTTGAGAGTTCACGCTCAACATCATGTGATCATGTGTGCATAGCACCATCACGTGATCATATGTGCATAGCACTAACCTTATAGAGTGCTATAAAGGAAAGGGTTAGATCCCCTAACCCTAACCCGAAAAGGGTTTGTATATATTCTATTTTTTCAACTAAATCTAGTGTACAGTTAGTCATTTGTGGTGTGCTCTCTAGCTGTTCCCTCTCTCCTCATCTCCACTCTTCTCCTCTCCCCTCTTCATATTTTGGCATGGTATCAGAGCTCCCTTGTCTTCCGCTGAGACATTGCGATCCTTGAGAGTGTGAGATTGAGAGATTGAGAGGTAGTCTTTCATTCCGTTCACTTCCGTTGAGTGAAGGATTTCCATTCATTGAAAGAGAGAAATTTCCTTCTCATTGAGAAGAATTTCTGTCTATGGAGAGAGAGATTCCATGAAAGATTTCCATCCAATTCATTTGAGATTTCCTTCATTTGATCTTTATTGATTGAGAGAGAGAGATTCTTGAATTCCTTGAGAGATTTCCATTGAGAATGAAAGTGAGAGTTTAGTGAACACTGAGTTTTTTGAAGCATTCCAAAGGTTTCATTATTCTTCACCTTGTGAGCGAGAGCTTTTCTTCCCTGCAATACGGGCTACTCTAGACAAAGAAAGCCTTTTCTACTTCAACGACGACTAAGAAAGATTGCAAGTTCCTACAAGCATCAACTAAAAGAGTGGCTTCTAGCAGAGACAACAGCAAACGATTGCAACTTCCTCTCCAACGCATACAAGCTTTCGAAGACAACAGAAAAAGGTGAGTCAACGACTGTGTAAACACTGGCTCTACCTACG
The DNA here is from genome assembly GCF_047967505.1 of Dipteris shenzhenensis. NCBI lineage: Eukaryota > Viridiplantae > Streptophyta > Polypodiopsida > Gleicheniales > Dipteridaceae > Dipteris > Dipteris shenzhenensis. Next base: position 10,279,170 of record NC_141616.1, read on the forward strand.
GGTGACCTCCAGCCAACTGCTCTCGGCTCCAACTCCCTTCATCATCCTGCACATGAGCAAACAGGGCTCGAATGCTCAACCAATAGCAATGCACGAGCCTGACAAGCCAAAGCACAGCCTCACAGAGGCCTCCATGCCTCTAATCGATGCGCAAAGACTCCCTGCTCACAGGCGACCAGGCGGATACCCAGCGACTGACGAACTCTAAGCAGACCCGTGACCTCCTGCTCCAATGCATGTGCAAAGCTCAGCCTCTGACTCACTCACGGGCTACAGCAACCAATGGCTCCTACGACAGCGACAACGTCCACCTCTCATCGACAAAATCTTCAAAGATTCTAGAGCATCTCCAAACATTCTGGCTACCCACGCCCTCCTAGCGCCATGTGGCAGGGAGGATATCTTATCCTCAACCTCACCACACATTGAGGTGTGGTTAGCCAAGTGACACGTGGCCCGTGTGCCACATCATCAACTTATCCACCTTGCCACATCAGCAGCCCCGTGAGGCTACCACGTCACCATGCCAACTCACCTGCCACATCATCAGCACCACGTAGGCTGCCATGTCAGCTGACACATCATTGTGGCCACATCATTAGCCACATCAGCATAGACACATCATCACTGCCACATCACCTCTACCACATCAGTAGTGCCACCTCAGCAGTGCCACATCAATAGTGCCACCTTAGCTGTTCAGTCAGCACTGACCCTTGCAGGCACAGTCCCTTGCAAGGCACACTGTGCACACACAACATGTGCACACTCCTGCCACCTCAGCATAGAGCTTCGCTGGCACACCTCTTGCTAAGCACAATGCCACATCATCACTGCATGTGACACACAGTGACACATCATCATTGAGCACATTTGCACTCCTTTTGCCCCTCCACCTAGATCAAGTCATATCTCTTGATCCAGGAAGAATTTGAGGGCGCTCCAAAAAGGAAAGTCACTCTTTTTTTCGTGCTCTACGCGCTCATCACATCACTCGCACATTTCGGCGCAAGTTACACTCACATTTGAGCCTTGCCAACAAAACCACTTCCTTCATGCACATTTGCCTCTACATCGACGCATCTGACCCAACACTTAAAAAGAACAAAAGAAAAGGAATTATTTGCTGCTCTTTCATCAATCGATGGTTGGTTTAGATCTAGATCAGAGTAGACTAGATCACCATAGAGGGGACGCTTTGAATTTCCCCAAGTTGCCAATCTAAGCCATGCCTGAAATTCCCGACTAGTACCTACTCGGAGTTAGTCCATACATTCACATCTGATTTCACATCATTACATTACCTGAAACCTTACGTTCATCAGTTCAGTGAGCAGACTTCATAGTTCAGAGGCATTGCAGATTGATTCAGTGGGCAGATAGCATTTGATTTCACTCACATGCCACCATTGTAAAGCCTATTCGGCTATCTCACGGCATCGTGCACATCATTTTTCCAGCCTTGTAAAGCCTCTTGGCTATTCCCGGCATCATTGCCACAAGCCTTGTAACACAGATCATATTTTATATACTGCAGTTCTATCTTCACCGATGATACAGAGTATTCACTTGGCATCTTCAGTGTATTTGCAGTTGATTCATACAGAGTTTTTCAGGACATTTTTTGAGTACATTTTTTGCACCATGTCGACTAGCAACCTCAATCTGGAGGCATCTGCTAAGTTAGACAACTCCAATTACGGTACATGGAAATACCGAATGGAGACCATTCTTGTGCTTCAAGACAAATGGGAGTATGTTGATGGATCTATACCTAGACCATTGGCTGATCCAACCACCAGTAGCTCTACTCCATCTGTTGTCACAGCACCAGCAACGGGATCTACATCGGGATCTACCATCTACACAAATAGTTTCCGCACCAGTAGCAGATCCTGCCATTGCCCGAGCTCAAGCAGAATGGGATAAGAAAGACAAGTATGCCTATCACCTGATCAAGCAGAATGTGCAAGATGTCATGCTAGGACAGCTCAACACAGTCAATACATCAAAAGAAGCATGGGATATGTTCGCAACTCTCTACGAGTCCAAGAACACATCCAGGATTCTCACCCTGAGAAACTAGATCAACCAGAGTTTCCGCAATAGCAGTGAAACTGGTCATGCTTATGTACTCCACATCAAAGGCTACAACAATCAACTTGCAGTAGCAGGAGAGACTATGAATCCCACAGAAATGGTTCAAGTAATCCTGAATGGGGACTAGGAGAAGGATATGAGAATCTAGTCTAGAGTATTGCCATCCAACGGCAAATTCCAACACTGGAAGAACTTCAGTTTCTACTTGGTGAAGAACTCAGGACTCAGGCCATTCAAGAACGTAAAGGTCATTCTAATGATCAGGCATTCACAGCTTCAGATAGAAGTAGAGGCAAAGGCAGACACAGAGGTAGATCATATCAAAAAAGTGGTCATCATCAACAAAGTCAGAATCAGCATCAGCATCAACAACATCCTCAACAAAATCAGAATCAGCAAAGAGGAAATCATTCCAACCGAGGAAGATTTCAAGGACGAGGGAATGCATCCACCAATGTGTCAAACATTCAATGCAACTACTGTCACAAGTTTGGACACTATGAAAGAGATTGCCGCAAGAAGCAGTACGACCAAGGCGGTCAATCCAGCAGTAATCGAGGGAATTCTCGTGGAAGAGGAAATCATCGTGGTGGACATTTTAGTCACAGTCATTTTGCAAATGAACATGGAAATATGTTTCTTGCAAGTGAGGAATTGCATCAGACTACAATGCACCTAGACACTGATTTCAATCCGAAAGAGGATTACAAATATCAAGTCGACCAAGTGGAACAGGATCCTTGGTACATCGACAGTGGTGCATCATCTCATATAACAAATCATCAGGAATGGTTCACAGAAATGAAGCCATTAGAAGGACAAAAGAATGTCATCTACACAATAGACAATACACTGAATCCAGTTCAAGGACAGGTGTTATCCCTATGAGCAATTTCACTGGTACAAAAGGATTAGTCAAAGATGTGCTCTATGTTCCGAAGCTCAGCAAGAACCTTTTGTCAGTAGGTCAAATGACGGAACACACACTACAAGGCATAGGCCATTTTCCGACGGAAATACCGACGCTTTTTACATTAAATTTTTTTTTTTCACGGGCGCAAAGGTCGCTATAAAAGTCGTTAAAATCGTCGGAAAAGGAGCGTCGCTATAAACCGTCGCTATATAGTGACGCTGTTAATCATCGCTATATAGCGACGATGTAAACGTCGCTATATAGCGACGATAAAAACGTCGCTATATAGCGACTCTGTTAATCGTCGCTATATAGCGACACTGGTAAACGTCGCTATATAGCAACGATTAACAGAAGTTAAAAAAAAGGGTTAGTGGGGCTAAACAGGGCTTCCTTTTGGCCCTGTTTAGCCCCACTAACCCTTTTTTTTTTTTTGTAATTACAAAAGAAAGTTTTTTATAACAAAATTTCCCTTGCTTGCAGGGTGATACAAAATTGTTCTTGTGAACGATGAGGAAGAAATGCATATACATATACAACTGTGTTTGAAACAAAATTACCCTGTGAAAGGGCGATACAAAATGGCTCTAACGAGTGGATATGAAAAATGCTACTACCACTACTAATCCGAATCCGAATCCAAATCGTCTTGTTGGGCTGTTCCCTGGTCCTCGGCACCTGCATCTTCTCCCTCGTCCCCGACACCTACGTCTTCTCCCTCGTCATCGGCACCTGCGTCCGATCCTTGCCCCTGTTGATCGCTCGTCTCTGATGATGGGACGCTTGAGCTTTGACCCTGAGAGTGAACCATATAAATCGAAAATTAGATTGGAACTTAAATTAAAAAGTGAGATTACAAGTAGGAGTAAACTTATACCGTGCGAGCAGCCACCTCAGCCCAATCGACTGTCGCTCCCATTGCCTCTTGCTCAATGAACCACGGCTTGGTTCCTATCCGAAATGCGCGCCGCGTCTCTGCATCCGTAGGAAGACGACCCATCGCAGCTTGCTGTGGATCCAATTTACGAGAGTTAGAGTTAGCTAAAGTGCATGTAATATGTAAGTAAAACAAATAGAACAATACATTAAATGGAAAGAAGTAAACTTACCACGGTTGCCTCGAACGCATACCGTCCGCCTGCACCAAAGTGCGAAGTACCTACGACATCCAGCCGTCTCTTCGCAGCCCTCCTCTGACCCTCGAACATTTCAGGATGGTCCCTCTGTTGCTTCTTGAAGTACTTCCAATCAGCTTTGTCTGCCCAGCTGGGTTTAGCCAACCCCTTTGTAATGGAAGTACGCATGGTTGATCTGCGATGCTTTAGGACCAAACCCATGCGCTCAAGCATATAACTGTTATTAAACTCCACATTTGGCGGATTAGGATATCTTTGTTTTAACTCATCGATCACCGCCTGCTTCTTTTGGCCATCTTGATACCGCCAATCGATATTTATGCCGCTCTTGAAGTGATGACTCATCAACCGCCTCATGGCGGCCATCACTGCTTTGCCCTTTTTCTCTTCTATTATCTCTCCGGCAGATGTGATTTGATAGGAGAGATCCCCTGATGAGTAAGGGGGACTGACTGTAGCAGAGTCTGAAGGAGTGGAAGCTGCGCGACCGCTTCCGGATCGAGGAGTAGCTGTGGGAGTAGGAGAGGGAAAGGGACCTGACTGATACTGTGTCTTCGGACCAAGTGGAGACCTAAAGGAGCGTGAGTGTGCTGACTCGTCTACATCTCCTGAGTCAGCACAACATGACCCGCCCATCCTACTCTTCCTTCCCTTGCGGGAGGCATGCGCAGGTGATGATCCCGCGGTCGAAGGGGCGCGAGGGGATGGCTGGGCTGTACGTCCACCCGTCGGTGTAGGGGAAGGAATTGCGGAGGTCCTCTGAGAGAGCAGAGAGAAGAATCTCGCTGCCTCCTCATCGCTCATCTGCGCTACAAACTCGTCGGGAGTCCCAACAAAGCCATGCGCGGCTAGCAAAGGAGTCCCCTGAGGGGTAGTCGCAGTGCTACGTGGAAGAGGGGTCGGACCAGGGGTAGTCACAGTGCTAGGACCGAGAGGAGTCGGACCAGGGGTAGTCCTCCGGGTAGTCGCCTGAGAGGAATCAAAGTCCTCTAGAGCATATAGATCGTGAGCTCTCCTCCTGCGAGGCTGTCCGTACTCGTCCGATGAGCGACGTGATCCCATGTCTAACATAGACACAAACACGAAAACAGAAAACAAATAAACAAACATGAGCATTCTCATAGGCATAGGCATAGGCAAGAAGAAAGAAGAGGGAAAGGAAAGAAGAGGGAAAGGAAAGAGGGAAAGAAGAGGGAAAGATAAGAGGGAAAGAAGATGTAAAGGAAAGAAAAGAATGAGAATGAGGAAATAGAGAATGAGAGAAAGGGAAAGAGATGAGGGAAAATAGAGAATGAGAGAAGGGGGAAATGAGAGAAGGGGGAAATAGAGTGGGAAATAGAGAATGAGCTTATGCAGAAATAGAGAATGAGCTTATGCTTCTCTCATTCTCTATTTCCGCATAAGCTCACGCATAAGCATGAGCTTATGCGGAAACTTAAGCATAAGCTCATGCACATGCATGAGCATAAGCATGAGAAGGATGAGTTTCCGCATGCTTATGCTCATGCGGAAAAAGAGAAGGAGCTTATGCAGAAAAAGAGAAGGAGAGAAGCATCTCTCATTCTCTATTTTTGCATAAGCTCCTTCTCTTTTTCCGCATGAGCTTATGCTTATGCTCATGGGTGAGCATGAGCATGAGCTTATGCTCATGTTTCCGCATATGCAAAAATAGAGGAGGAGAGAAGCATAAGCTTCTCTCATTCTCTATTTCCGCATACGCTCACGCAAAAGAGAAAGAGAAAGAGCTTATGCGGAAAAAGAGAAAGAGCTTATGCGGAAACTCATTCTCTACTTCCGCATAAGCTCCTTCTCTTTTTCCGCATGAGCTTATGCGGATGCTCATGGGTGAGCATGAGCTTATGCTCATGTTTCCGCATATGCGGAAAAAGAGAAGGAGAGAAGCATAAGCTCATGCTCTTGCGGAAACTTGCGGAAACTTGCACAAACTTACGCATAAGCTCTTGCGGAAACTTGCGCATAAGCTCATGCTCATGCATGAGCATAAGCATGAGCATAAGCTCATGCTTATGCTCATGCGGAAATAGAGAAGGAGCTTATGCGGAATGAGAGAAGGAGCTTATGCGGAAAAAGAGAATGAGAGAAGCATATGCTTCTCTCATTCTCTTTTTCCGCATAAGCTCTTGCGGAAACTTACGCATAAGCTCATGCTCATGAATGAGCATAAGCATGAGCTTATGCTTATGCTTATGCATAAGCATAAGCATAAGCTCATGCTTATGCTCATGCGGAAAAAGAGAAGGAGCTTATGCGGAAAAAGAGAAGGAGCACTTGCGGAAACTTGCGGATAAGCTCTTGCAGAAACTTGCGCATAAGCTCATGCTCATGCATGAGCATAAGCATGAGCTTATGCTTATGCTTGCGGAAACTTGCGGAAACTTGCGCATAAGCTCTTGCGGAAACTTGCGCATAAGCTCATGCTCATGCATGAGCATAAGCATGAGCTTATGCTTATGCTTATGCTTATGCTTGCGGAAACTTGCGGAAACTTGCAGAAACTTGCGCATAAGCTTATGCTTGCAGAAACTTGCGGAAACTTGCGGAAACTTGCGCTTAAGCATAAGCATAAGCAAATGCGGAAAAAGAGAATGAGAGAAGCATAAGCTTCTCTCATTCTCTATTTCCGCATAAGCTTAATCGGAAACTTGCGCATACATGAATGAGCATAAGCATGAGCTTATGCTTATGCTTATGCTTAACCATAAGCATAAGCATAAGCTCATGCTTATGCTCATGCGAAAATAGAGAAGGAGCTTATGCGGAACGAGAGAAGGAGCTTATGCGGAAACTTACGCATAAGCTCATGCTCATGAATGAGCATAAGCTCATGCTCATGAATGAGCATAAGCATGAGCTTATGCTTATGCTTATGCTTAAGCATAAGCATAAGCATAAGCTCATGC